>NW_020170413.1:0-40211 GCF_000524195.1 Echinococcus granulosus | reverse complement strand
CCGTTGAATTAATATTAGTCGCCTTGTACATCAGCGCTTGAATCTCTTTTCGCCTCTTTTTAGGCGTTAAAGCTTGCCTTGAGACTGTTTTCGTCAGGATAGATAAACTGCAATTCACTAGGATGGAATTGCCTTGATGGGAAGAAATAGGCGGCTACTTATAAATTCCTGTTTTTTATTTTACTGAACCGTCCTCACTTTGCTTCGACCACGTTGGTTGAATGGTAAACGTAGACGGAAAATTTACTTGGCAAAGTGCTTAAAGGGTGCACAAGTTAAGATTTGCTGAAGATGTTGCACAGGAACTTCACAATTTAGCACAAAAGTTCCTTTTCATTAAATTGCTAGACACACCATCATTGCCTTGATTCCGTTGACGCATTTTACATGTGCAAGCAAACTAATGCTGCCTGATTGCCTACCTGCATTCCCTCAGGTGACATGTCATAACGCTCCTTTTTTATTTTAGCATAGATCATATCAGAACCTACATCTCTACTTTGTCTTCTTGTTGATGAATCCAGTCATTTGTGTTTCGTTTGTTTTGATCAAGTTGTCAAACACTATCCTTTTGTAATCAGTATTTCAATCATACAAATAGATTTGTTACAAACCAAAGATGCTATTTTCAGTCTTGAAACCGATGCTCCTAGTGGTAGCGTAAAACCAGAATGTTCACTTGTGTATAATGTTGTCCGGACCATGTTGTTGGTGGTCGCGTCGTGCTCACCCCACCCACCACCCTGACCTGAATTAAATAGCCGGGACAAATTTAGTTGGGCTGTCAAGTCTGCTGCATTCCTTGTAAGACGCTTTACCTTGACTTAATTTATGTGAAGCAAATGCATGAATGAATGAGTTGGTCCAGTTGTTATTCCTCTGAAAATGTTTAGAAGCAGTCTGCAAAGTTGGCTGTGTAATCAAGAAATTGGGGTTTGTGCATGAGAATTTGAATTTTGAGCATCACCATCTGGACAGCTTTTTATGAAACATAAGTGATATTGTAATCAGAGTACTAGGAAGCTATAGCGCCCCCTTTTATGTCCTTTGTGGCTACCTCCTTCAACCAATTAATTTTTAGGATCTCGGCCTTAGTAAGAGGCATCTCATTTGTGCTAGGAAAACAAATTAATCTACTAGTGGATTCACGGCATGACTCTGCTATTTAGGTACTACATTTTCAAAATAACCTCCTTTTTCAGTAAAAGTACTTCTTTAATAAGTTAATAGAATATACCTGCAGGACAATTGCTGGTTGTGCATGGTTCCGTTGCTTAAATAGGCGAGTAAAATGTTTAATTTTGCGTTTCGTCTAGGAGGGTGGCAAAAGCAGCGAGGGGTAAAACAGAAACGACAATAAGAAATGGGAAAGCACAACCCTTTTAGCAGTTATAAGAAGCTTTCTTTAATTAACGCCTTGGAGATAGTTTTTATAAAGACATCATGACCCCTCCCTTCCAACCTTTATCACCGTCTTGTCCTCTGCTTTTTCTCTGTCTGGTGCAGATGGCAGCCACACAGCAACTTATGTGGCTGACAGTTAGGCTAATGGGCGTACAATTAGAAAGCTCAGCAGCTTTTCGCAAGAGTGTATGCGCGTAAGACGTGTGGGGACACTTAATTTGGTGATACTGACAAGTCACTGGTGCCTCCTTTTGTGTTATACACGATGTGCTGTATTTGATGCACCTATCTGCAGCTTATTACTCCACCGGAAATAGTCTATCATTGTACAATCACCGTTTACGCAGTCACCATAATTTAATGCAAGCAGTCCATTGTTTGATTTCCCTGCATGGGTATTATTTTTCATATTCCTTGCTCGGGTCATCTGTAAAGTAGACACCGTATACTTTATTTCAGTCTGACATGCTCGTGACAAGTTGTACACTTTTGGCTAAACACAAGGCAAAACAAAGTAACTGACACCATTGATTTCATTTGTAGCAATGATTTGGTCAAGGTGCGAACAAGCAGCTAGCACTGATAACCAGTTTTAAGGTACGTCATTTTTCGTAAAACATCGTGAGAGTAAATTAGAAATGCACAGAGCTGGTTAAGGGGGTGTGGGTTTTACTAAAATATTTGCAAAATGGACTTGCAAGATGAGTAAGCTACTTCAAATCTAATAATTCTTACTAAAGGGATTTCGTTTAACAGAAAATATGTTTAAAATTTTCCATGCTTTAACAATAAATAACCACTGGTTAAAGATGACTCTTTCGCCTGCACTTAAAAAGCAGTTTGATCGCAAATAGGCGGTTTACGCACACGTCCTATTAAAAGAATGATCCACGCTTAAGACATTTAAACTACGATCCAACAAACCGGCATTGCAAGAGTTGGTTTTAAATACCTAAAGTGTTCATTCTAAACACATCTTTAAAGAGTATATTGGCGTGTTCGGTTATGCGCTTACTGCCACAGCCACTCACTTTTATTTTGCTGGTACATAATCAGTTCGCTTTGCTATAAAATAAATAAGCAAATTTGTAAACATTTAGTTTTCTAGGCGAATAAGAAAGACGAATCCATCTATCTTCCTAAACCAAACATCTATCAAACTCATAAATCCAAATTTGCCAGAATGAAAAGCAAGTGGAGTAACAGAGTAGGAGTAAGGTTGTGCGTGTCTAGATGTGGACTGCCGTTCGAATCGAGTGCTGCCTGTTGACTAAAATTAAGGAGTTTGCAGGATGCACAGTCCTAGACTTCATCTGTGAATTGGAAATGGGCAGCTACTGTTGGTACGCTTCATAAAAAACTAGCAACTCTAAAGGATTTCCTGCACAATACTGCTCAGTAAAATAGTCGAAGGTAGCTTCTATGTTTTAAGCCTAGTGCGAAGAATTTGACATATAGACATCTTTTGTACTTATACAGACTTTCTATTTAAAGAATCCAGTGAGACATTCAACCTTTACACACTCCGTGTTATCACCTTTGCTTTCTTCAACAGTGTATTCTATTTGGCTTCTGATCACAGGGTTACACGTTCTCAGCTAATAGTAGTATACTTTAACCATAACTTTGAGACCAATCGTCCATTTAAGATCAGAAATGAGAATAAAGAGAAGAATAATATGCTATATCCTATCCTCCTATCCTGCTTTATGTGTGTATAATTTCATAAACCACATTTAACACCTGGTTTAATAGTATTGTGCCAAATGTGGCAGAATTTGAATCCACCATAAAGGGGAAAATAATAATCATTACTAATTTCAGAAGAAAAAAGGTTTGAGAAATCCCAACGTGCTTTGTATTACTCCATTGGCAATGCGTTTTCTTTAATTTAAATCGTAACAATGCGGAATTGCTACTTCTGCCAAGGTGAAGCTCACTGCATTGGATCGATCCCAGTTGGAAGGAGCTCAAAGACCGCATTTCCACCTTGCGGTGGAAAAACAATACGCCAACATTTGCATCTTGAACAACAATATAAGCATCTTTGCAGATCGTGTTGCTCAGCTATCTTTTTAATCCTTGCACAAACTCACATGCCCTTTTTGCTAATCCCGAGGAAGCTTTTGGTGGTACGCCACTTGAAACTAATATATTGAAAATTAACCACTTTAAAGAGTCAAGCTTTTGTAAACACTAAACTCCAGTGGACCTGCAGGGTTCTACAATTAAAAAAAGGGCACTAACAAAACCATGCTTCCTGCAAATCATACCGGTGGTCCCAATTTCACTATTTGGGTGCGCGTGTGCCGTGTAAAATGCCATTTAACTCTGCCCGATGAAATGAATACCACCACAAATAGTGCCTTTTAGACTGCAATCTGCGCTGAGTTGGATTCGTGAAGAAATAAGTACTACAGTTTTCTACTGTTGCCCTTGTCTATCAGCCTCCTCTCCACTGTGACAGGCACGCAAAAGCAAAAGCTGAGATAGCTTACTATGCAAAGTATCTGGCACTATGATCTCTATCCTTTGGAGGCCCAATCAAGGCAATTTAGATTGCATTACTATCTAGGATGGAGGATCTCCTTCAAGATATAACAAGCAACTATGTTATTTGATATTAGTGCGGATTTCCTACGCATGTACATAGACTTTGTATATCTACTCTCTTCCATATGGGTAGACAGGGGTCAAAGGAAAACCTAGTCAGATTCCTCTTGTATGTGGGCGTAGGCATATGGACGAGTGGCTATCTGAGTGAAGTATGGAGAAGAAGGGAATTGTTGAACTCAATGGTACACTACAATTGTCATCAACAATATGCTACTCAGCACAGGAGAGGATCGATCGGCACGGCCTACATTAGAGATGAATGCTTCCTAAGCTTTGTTTAGGTGTGATCCAGTCAAATAAGATGCAGTTTTTGGTCTGAGACTGCAGGAGGAATGGCAGAATCAGTAGCAGAAGGCGTTAGCGGTAGCGGGCGAATCAGATGTGCAAAGCGGTTAGTAGGCTGCTGTGTAGCCAATAGGGCGCGTGCCTCAGTGTGATGGGCGGTGGCTATAAGAAGGGGCGGTGAGTCACGCGTTGATATCACGCTTAAAACGGTTGGATGGTTACTTGGAGAAGGGGACAATGATTGGCAGAGGCAAAGGAGGCAAATCGCCGGCCAAAGCGAGGACGAGGTCAGCGCGAGTAGGTCTGCAGTTCCCCACGGGTTGTGTTTAAAAACGACATAGAGCAGTTTTTTAAGGTCATAGTAAGAGACTAATCCTAAAACCATTATTTTGTTCAACTAACGCACAGGTCATTATAGTGCTTCCGCAGAAGTTTAGAATTCCCAGAATTATAAGTCCATCTCATAACGGTTTAATATATTAGGTCTAATGATGATTCAGGAAGACGAATTCAATTGAAAGGAAAATTAAAATATGGGTGACAAAGTTATTTTGTGAGTGGGTCGATAGGTTCTTTATCTGAAATTAAAACACATTTTTCACTATTAACAAATGCCTTTCCACTATCCTTTAGGAAATTCTACCACTTACACCTTCACCATGATGTTGTTTGTGCTAGCAGCATTCAAGATTCCAATATTTGACATTCATTCCATGGATTCTAAGGATTTCTGCTCATGATGCAAAAGTGTATTTATTTAAAACCGAACTTTATGCGAGTTAGTTGACTATGATTGAGGTAGCATAGTTTTAAAATAGCAACACGGTTGAAAATCGTCATCCCTGCTGATGTCATTGTCACTGTAATTGCATTGCTCTGTTTGCGGCAATTCCGCAAAGTACATCTCACGATTGAAGCATCACAAAATACCTTTTATTGCTTTAAAAAGCCGTTTGGGTTGATGCCATACCAGAGGCATATTTATGCTACTCCGTCGTATTACAAGGCGTTATTTTTGGTTACAAATAGCACTGGGATGCACTCTGCCCACCCCTTTACTGAGGCACTTTCTAGGCATAAAACATAACCCTTTTCTGATTTACCACGACCTGTGCTGACCTATTTATCTTGCATATTTATATGAATTTTGTTGTTCCAAAATACACTCCTATGCCTACACTTATTAGGCAATTGACATGCAAGTGCATGTGCGTCATTAGCGTTTGGAGATTTAGAAAATAAACAAACTTTGTAAATACTGTTGCGACTTATACATACACTTTGATGACCACCATCAGTTGGTACACCGGAATACTAATGAAGCCAAGTACTAAAATTCCCGTAAGAAAGATAGTCCTGGACAAAGCTTTACACAAGATATACGCCATCATGACATAGACACGTCTCTTGCCCTGCACCAGATGAAATATTGCAAAAGCCAGGTTATTCAGTTTGCTTTTTCGTATGTTCCACGCGTTTCGCTATAAGCAGGCTAAAAGGAGTGATGGGTAATAAATAATTGCAGCAGTCATTAATAGTAAATTGCAAAGTGCAGTACCTCCAAAGCACTAATTTCGCAAAAACAACTCGCTGTGTAGTATTATGTGGTGATTTAGTATCAGTGCTAATACCATTAAACAGCCAAACATTTAACTAATTTGCAACATAATTACCGAAGCATAACTTAGGGATAATGAACCTTGACTTAGAGTGTTCTCCTAAAATTTCTGTGTTGGTTATCACATTTCCAGTTATTTATCATTTGTCGAATTAGATTTAAATCATTAAAACCGGCCATAATGTGCTTTGCAGACAAAAAATATCTCTCAAAAGTAGTAGAACTGAGTTAATGGCAGTGCTTAAATTTATTTATCTTCATTTTGGTGCCGGTTCATGCACACCGATCCACGTCAAGTCAACTTTATTTTGAAAAAGACATCTTTTAATGAAATTACATTTACCATATGCCCATTATTACGCACCCCGATTTAGAGGCTTTTTACTGAAGTAGTCATTTTGGCATTGTATTTCAATTTAAGTTCGGTTGGTAGTCCGATTTATTGACATAAAAGACAAGGCTACAAATAACAGCCAGTGAACTCCCAAATTATAAACCTAGTGGATTTTAGGGCTTTTGGAATTAACAATTCTATACGAGATGCATATTGTTAAAAGCAGTGAGGTGACGTGATGGGAATATCGTGCCAGTGCATTTAGCTTCACGTCGGTGATCCATATTTAAGTGAGTTATCATTTTGGTGCAACAAATGTAATGTTATAAATTAGCTGAGATTGGAAGGGGGCTTGATGTTGTGTCGATCTTGTTAAGGGATGGAGGACAGCTGTTTGCTAATAGAATGGATAAAAGAGTAATAGGTTTAAGCTTGCAGGGCAAAATTTGCACCCTTTTAAACAGCTTAGTGTGGTTTACACGCAAAAGGACTTTATTTTATCCATTGTAATTCAACTAAATATCATTGTCAATCCACCTAACCAACCCACGAGATAGAGGACAGAATAATAACTAGAGAAACAATTAACACAGCTGCCATTAGAGATGCCAGAAACGGAAAATACAGCAAAGCATCGAACTGTCATCGCGGTTGCCGTAATAACCAAACCAAATGCCAATATCACTATCGCACACCAACAGCAGAAGCAATAAAGGCACCCATCAATGCAACGAGCATTTCCTTGATGGCCTGTCTTGCGCCGACTACCGTGGCTTCTGCTATCGGGTTGTTACAGCCTATGTCACCAATGGTCATAGCTGGTAGTTTTCACGTTGACTAGTGGCCCGGATCCTATTGAGACAACGGAGTTGTCCCTCTTGACATTGGTAAGCCAACTTAGGGACGCGACGTGCATGTATGAGCCTAGCGTAGCGGTCGACTAGTGCAGACTGCTCGAAGATGCATCAGAGCATTAACCACTCGATCGGCTTAGCTAAGCTTACTTGTAGTGGCTGGTTGACATTGGACCTACACTGAAAGCTAGTGTAATTAAAGTGCAGTCAACCCATCTTGCCCACTCAGAAAGGTAATGGAATGTTTGTGAATAAACCACAAAATTTGTGCTGCAAAATACATTTAAACTTTGTTGAATTATGAATTAGCAAGCATTCAAACTGTCCTCACTCCGAATCTGTTATAATCCTGACATGTGACTACTTCCTTCAATGCTTTAAAATGAGGTGATGTGTTTGGCAGCAAATCAGAAATTAGGCTGAGTTTCTCCCCTGATTCCAAAGGGTCAAACTCTCAGGAACATTTTATCTCGATAATTGTCCACAATGAATGGCCCTGTTACACATCAATATTCTGCTGAAGGCTACAATAGTGTGAAAGTAAGTGCAGGTCACAGAAATAGCTAAGTGCTCTTCCTGACCATAAGTGTAGCAGGTTGGAAAAAGAATAAACGATGACACGAATAAGACCATGCGTAAATTATTTCACACATGCAGTGATCTTAGTTAAACATGCCAAAATTGAGGCATATTTCTGTTATTGACAATGTACAACTTGTTGCCATTTTACTACTGTCCGGAAAATTTAAGAAGTCGCCTCCACAACAAATGGCTGTCGTCATTCATCCCATTTGTGCCGCATAGAAGATTCTACCATTAACATCGCATTAAAACTGGTTATTTACAATCCATCTGCAGTTCCGTGTTATAGATTTATGTATTAAGGACCAAGTCATACATTCATGAGAGAGGTTTCTACGCTGATGAATCACAGGTAAAGAGTTAAATGAATACAGGCCAAGTACCTGTCTGCACTTAAGTGAGCTGTAGCTTCAGCAACACTTTTAGAAATTCCAAATTAACTAAGATTTAAGGGAAGTTCTTATGGGATGATGAACCTTTGCTTGCCAGTTATATTTGGTGAAATAGATTAATTTAGGCAAGCTGCTCCATGCAACTGCCTGTTTAAAACTACAGGAATAAAAGCAGCTGTAATGCAGGTTTTTCCAAACCACATAAATTTTGCAAAAAACACCCTTGAGTCAACGCAATTGAATTGACCCTGTTAATATGTAGTATCTTCACTGAGTTTATTGTGGTAGTTGTTTTGGCTCTTGCATAGGACCGCGCCCCTATTTATGCTATTGGAAAGTCCGTATTTGTTAAAACAGGTTGCTGGATTTCACGGTTAGAACTTTTCAAGCCGCACTGGTTAGTGTTCTTTTGAGGTCGCAGGAAATAATGTCTTGAGCCACATTGATTCCATCAAAGTTATCTTCTGGATGTAAGAGGACTGGCAAAATATCAATCGAAACTGCACTAGAGTGGAAATAACTATGGTCTCCCAAATGTGGCAGAATGCATATTAATCCTTTGCCGAAAATCTAAACTTCATCATTTAATTCCCTAAACATTCTTTATTACAGTCAGTGTGTATTGCATTCCCTGTTTTATCCATACTGCATATTTCGCTGCTCACCATCATTGCAATTTAGCCCTTTGAAAAATGTCAGTCGATTGAGGGAAATTTGTTTTGTTGTCAGACAGAAGTCAGACCTTGCATTGAATTCTGTCTTAGCTAAAATTGTCAGAATGGCAATGTACTTCAAAGCTTCATGGCACCAATACTGCAACGGGTTCAGAGATTCTCCCTTCCACATCTCCATTCATGTCCTCGAAACCAGAAGAATGATTAGAGAAGAATATAATCTATGTGTGTCGTAAATGTTTGCAGGCAACAACACTAAAGGGGTTCAGAGTCCTTTGCCCCTTTTAAAGATTAGCCGTGACTGCTCTCTAACTCATAGGTACATTCAAACCGATTATCTGCTCATAAAGGGAAATGCATAATTCCGAATTCGATGATGGCCATTCTTGTGCCAAATTTGCTTAAATATTCGTGTTATAACTTTCACAATTTACATTTCGACACTAAGTTCTCAGCTATTTATAAAATTTTGAAATTTAAGAGATTTGGTTGAGATTAGAGATTCTTCCTAAAAAAAATTGGACTTAAATGTGCTAATTCGGCTCCCTTTGCGTAGCTCCTTCTTGTATTACACCAAATTGGTTTTTATAAGACAAAGTTGACGTTACAACTGCATTATTATCAATATGGCCTCATTATCACAAGACGCAATATGAATCGCTCTTCTATTTGTCGATGCTTGTTTCTACCTCCAATCCTGGGTACGATGTGACCGTTGGTAGCACCACATATATGACAGTGGTTTTCTTGCAAGCACTAGAGTGGATACAATGAATGGTTAGTTATGGAAAGAGCACTTGCTCTCACTTTGAAAAGAAAACGGTGTACATAAATTCATACACTGCTAAATGTAGCCTTATGCATTAGTATCCACTACAATACTCAAAGAAACTTCAAGTGGTCCTTGAAATCGACTAACCTAAATTGTAGGTACATGATATTTTGCAATGGGTAATAGTGTAGTTAACTGGGTAACTAGAGGGCATTTGGACAGACGTTTTCACATGTATATTTGGCTACATATTCTGAGATGTTTTAGTTGTAGTTTGCAATCGTTGCTTGCATGAGCAAAAGTGCAATGTTCGAATATCACTTAGTAAAAGCGTAAACACCTGAGGAACAAACTGGAAGTCATTGCCAGATGGGTGACACATATTGGAAGTAATTTGACTTTATTGTGTTTTACAACCGTGCCCACCCAAGTCCTCACTATTACCATGGGAGGCAATTCACCCGAGTTCCTTCTAATTTACTTTTGTCCCTATAAATACTCTTGACTGTATAAAAGGCAGCTGAATACTGCCATCTGCTGCCTTCCAGCTCTTTTTATTATTTAACAAATGATACCCAAAATATCTGGTGTTTCAGTGCATTGCTGACGTAATTATTCCAATTATTCTAAGAGCAAACAAGCAAACTGTGAAAATCCAAAATGGAAAGCTTTGATCTCCATGTTGTCATTTTTTCTTAATTTAATGTACGATACTTAATCAACGCCTTTGGAACATCTTAAGATGCAGGTGCAACCTAGCAGGTAGACGCACTTTTGGGCGGCTGCACGTCGTAGGTCATTTGTATTTTTTTAAATTCATCTCAAACTCGATGAAATACTGTAAATGAAATACGTGTAATTTGCAGCTGGCCACTTTAGGCAGAAATTTTATGAGATAATCCACATTACGTTCTGCTTCCCAGTCATGCCTTCAGAGCATTCAAATCAGTTTTAAATTTTTTTAGTAACATTTGTCTTCATCGAAACCATTCTAGTGCCATTAAGGTTGGCACATCAAGGTGGCAATCATGCAACCTACTAAAAATTACTTCATTTTAAATTTGTTTTGTTCTTTTATTTGCACATTGCTAGTAGGAGAGCGAAAAGTGTTAAATACCATCAATGGAAATATTGCAGCTTCAAAGGCACCACCATCAAATTGCAACATGTTAAATCCTGCACACAACTTGCTGCTGACCTATTTTTCTTCTTTTTATGTTATAGTTCTAATCCTTTGATTTTGTACTTATGCAAAAGTGAATGCATGGCTTGGGCAGTACTTTAACCACAGTAGTGCAGAATCGGTCAAGCATGTGTCTAAAAACAACTATTCATTATACCTTTACTGATACCAGTTACTATGGCCGTGGGCGCAGGTGACGCGCAGTGGCTCTCCCCTATTCATTTCCTCCCTAACTTTAACCCTACTTTGAATCCCTTTGAAACCAGTATTGATGGCATTGCCAATGATTGAGTTTCTCACGACTCAACTCATCACATTATTTTCAAGCCGCGCAGTCAAGCAACCAAAATTCCAATGCATTTCCACTCGCATTTTGATATGCTTGTGATGAAACCTATCATTAAAATTTTGTAAAATGGTTGCTTGAAATAACACTGCCATGGCATTTCTGCGGGAATAATTGTTGGATGTTTAGCTTGATCCCCACTACAGTATGTGATAGCATGGCGTACTTAAAAGAAGTCATTCAATGCGCGTTTGGATGCAAAGTATAATTTTGGCATCCTTTGATATGCTGCTAGATAGATCCCCCTTTCCGTTTATTTTGCTTAAACAAACCTTCCATTTGAAGTAGTTATCTGACTGACTTCGGATGAGAGGTCAATCAAAGTAGGTGAAGCAAATGTACAATCTCCCTTTAGCAATCGTAACGATGAAAATTGAAACCATCTGAGGAATTAAATTGTCTTGTTGTCAAATTAGGAATGATGGGTGAGTTGAGGTCCGTCATTTAATTTAAATAGCCTAATTTTCGGTGGACGCTGGTAGCGTAGGCAGTGGTAAACTAAACCACAGTCTATTTCACTCGTACTGTTTAATCCGTTTAGTGACTTACAATAGGAGAAAACGGCAGTAAGTCACGAATGCACACGTCATTGTGGTAATGCCCACCCACACTTTTGTTATAGTGGTTGGGCATTTTCATTAAATTACCATTTAATTACACCACTGCCTTAGTACCCATAGGCTTTCGTCTCGTTTCGCAACACGTCTCGGTTTGAGGCTGATGGCCTAACAACCTGTGATTGGTACACAAAATGCTCTCCTTGACGAGTACCATCTACTCATTAGCAGTAGGAATCCTGCACACTTCCTTTTTCTACTATGCATTTTGCACAGGTGACGCAAATGCAGATATAACTAGACATTACACAGCACACGCTCTCTTTTAGTTTCGTCTCTTGCTTGCTCATGTTGCGCGATTCACGTGCGGCCGTAGTTTTAGCAGCAGAAGCTAATACCATTCAAATTCGTGTGACAATCACATCTAGGTGTCATCCATTGTCACTACCTCAACAATGCTTTTCCACCCTGTGGATGGCTTTCTCCAATACGAATGAAGTGTGGATACACGCCACTATTTTACATGGAAGTGCTAAATCGCCTTACAGTAAACAAAGGTGTTTCTACTCCTGCATTGTGTTCCTTAATTTGTCTAAACCGGATTTAAGAAGCCATTGACACAGAGGCAGAGCGAATGGGAGAGAATGTACAGTGAAATAAGGTGCAGTGGGAACTACTTTTATATTGTGCTAGTCATTATTTTTTTGGCAAAGAGGTTGAGCTTGACTTCAGCATGGCACATAATATTTGCAAATTTTATGAACAATTTCTAGTGCTAATAATGGTGCTTGCAAATGGGTAGTAACAAAGGGCAAATGAATTTGCTGACGAGGCGGGAGTCACGTTGGCAGAGACGCAGAGGTAGGCATGCAAATGGGCGTAGGAGGAGCTGGTGTGCTCCTGTTTTATGGCTTCGTTGCCCCTGTGATGGCCTACAGTTTACCTCATATGTCATGTCAGTACGATGCTCAGATGGATACGAGTCCTGGACGTCCGCTGTACGGAAGGTGTATATTCTACCACTGAGTAAACGAAATTTCAGAGAGAATGGGAAGCACACGCGAAATCATTCGGCGTCTTGTATTATTTAGGCCAGTGTGATGTCTTGTCCTAAGAATTACGCAATTTACAATTTTGAAACAACGACCTTTAGATAGCACTGGAGACCATTGTTGTTGCTAACGCGGACCATCGCATGTCCCAATAAATAGGACAGACGCGGCATCCGGCCACACCCACTCTCTCACTTAACGCGTAATTAAAATGTGAAAAAAGTTAGGGAAATTTTCACTGCATGCATAAGTTTTGCCTTTAAAAAATCATCTTAATGCTCAACTAGCTGCATTTGGTTTTGTTAGTAAGGAGCATCGTCAGGAGTATGACCCATCATGTGGCCTCTAAAGCTTCGTATTTCCAAATCAATTTCAACAGTTATGCGGAAAGCGCCTTCTTCAAATTGACTTTTTAAATCTATATAAAAAAACCAAGAATATTTTGTGGATGTTTTGAAACCGAATCGAACATCCGTCGCGATAAGTGCATTGAACTGACGGAACTCCTCCGAGGATGAGGAAATTTCGAGTTCAGTGTCCTTTACAATTTACTAGAGAAAAAGCGAGCTTAGCGCAATGAGAATCAGAAAACTTGCAGCATTTATTTTTAAGAAAATATTGCAATAGGCCACACGGGATTATTTATTCTTAGCAGAAGAAGGAAATTGCTGCTCAATAGTAGTCGATGAAGTTTTGCTAACATGGTCGTTATCAATATTTCTTCGGCTTTTTTACATATCCAAGGGAAAGTGGAGGAAGCTTCAGGTTTTAATGTTTTAATAAGTACGTGGAAGACATGACCACTAAGAATGACAAGATTGGCGTGTTGGTAGTACGTCGTGGAACACTGACCAAGAAAGGGAAGCAGCCGTATCATCGGCTTTTCCTCAGTTAGATACTTTTATTAGGATTAAAACTAAGAGCTTAGCACTGCAAGGTCGAAATTAAAAAGTATTGCTAAAACTAGCATTATTATTGTCATATAATCCATTATTGCCAGCATTTTTTGGGATCTCACAGCTAAATTGTTACTCTTCAAGAAAAAAATATGCAATCATTTTGCAGAACAAGCTACCATATTATGCAAGTGAGATAGATTGGTACCCTTCCACTTCCTTAGTTGTATCAGA
Organism: Echinococcus granulosus; assembly: GCF_000524195.1. Taxonomy (NCBI): domain Eukaryota; kingdom Metazoa; phylum Platyhelminthes; class Cestoda; order Cyclophyllidea; family Taeniidae; genus Echinococcus; species Echinococcus granulosus. Next base: position 26,412 of record NW_020170413.1, on the reverse strand, counting down.
ATGCCAAGCCAAACGACCACTCAAAATGTCTATTGAATGTGGAAGCATTTTATCAAAATTCTTCCATCACACACGTTTCAAGGGTCATTGTTCTGTGTGCCGGCAGAATTTGATGGCGACCGATGTTAGTCTTGCTTACAGTCGCCAGCTTCCCGGTAGAGATGCCGAGATCACCTCGGTTGATGCTGCTCCAGCAGCGGTGTATCGCAACAAACATAGACACAAATTTAATAGATTGTGCCACACAAAGTTCGTATAGCATACACAAAGGCCAGTAGCTTGTTTGTTCCTCACATCAACTTTTGAAACAAGAAGTTTGAGGGTCAATATCCTACAGTACTGATGCCGAATTATGGACTTCCGACTTGCCTCTGCTTTGATGTAACAGGTGACGTGATGCATTGTTAGCGCAACTAGGATTGCGTTTAACCCGCATTAGGTGTGAGATGCTTTGCAAAGTTACAAGGTATTGCTGGGTTGGAATTGGAGCACGGACACAGAAGGCGTTTGGTAGACCACGACTGCGCAATCATGGATGCTAATTATACGATAAGTTAACACACTAGTGACTCCAACCGCTAGCCTTGGCATTAGTTGTACAGTATACAAAAAAATTATTAATATTAGTCTTTTGAATTGCAGAATTAGGAAGTGAATTATGGCTTGCCTTCAATGTTACATATATACCTACATGCGAGCGACACTTGTATGCGTTGTTTTGGATGCGGCAAATATGAAAAGCAGAGTAGGTTGTGGACGAGGATCTAAATAAAATTATCCGCATTTCCCGATGAGTAAGGGTTAAGACGAGCATTTAGCGCAGATGTACTTGGGAATTGGAGGACTCCTGTTGAAGCTGCAGCTAGCATGTCCACCTTATGATAGCAAGTCATCTAGATTGGGTACCATTGCATGATTGGTGGCTCATTTGAGGCCCTTTGTGGTTTGAACCCATCAGCCAGTGTAGGTTAGTGTGGGAAAGCATTCGCAAAAAAGGGGCACCTAGCGAATGGCAGGAGGAATTCTACCAGGAAATGCAGAACTCGCTTGAACTGGCAGGCACAAAAATGAAGCTTCTCTGGAATAACAAGTCCCAAAACAAAAATTCCAAGTGTTAGAGTTTAGGATTTATCAATGCCTCTGATAATATTTTTTGCTTCCACTTTGTTATCATTACCAACTTTTACATTGCAAGAGGTCTTGGTTGCTGGTCCTCGATATATCGGTGGTGAGCCGCATGACGTTGTGGATGTTTGAAGTGAGCAGCAGTAGGTCAGGGAGTCCATTCGCTGCCATTACGCCAACCAGTGGAATTTGAAGGCTCCTGCACCAATTTGCGTGTTGATATAAATATATTGAGACAGGTGCATACCCAAAATGCGTGATTGAGGAGATGGATTGGAAATGGAATTGTTTGCTATTTGCAGCAGATACAGTTAGTTAGGTGAAGGTATACTTGTGGGTCTTTCCCGTTCTAACTCACTTGATGATTTATACGCATTTCGTTAAATCGCCTCAAAGCAAACCGATGAGACTGTGAACTGGAAGATATTACGCACGCAAATTCACTCATGAAGTGTTTTGCGTAGTCGAGTAGTCGTGCTAAACGAGCTGTTGCACACCCAACAGGGAATGTATGCGTCTTTATTTTATTACCTAACATCACGAGAAATCAACGCATCGAGTGAAAATTGGAACCTATGGGCCAGGTAGAGAAGCGACATTGAGGCACATACCCACCCATTCAGTGTCCCTTATCAAGATTTTTGTATTCATTTGTGTTGGTGATGGTCTTCTCGCACTTCCAGTGCTTCGGTGCATACGCGAAATATAGAGGTGATGCTGGCAGCCACCAACTTGTGTGTATGCCTGCACGTGCACCATATCATTGACAAAGAAGAATAACACATTACGTCAAATTGGAAATTTTGGGATAAGTGAGGGGTTAGAGCCTACTGAACGAAGACCAACAGAGTATTCAATCGAGATGAACACATAAGATCACTGTATTAATCTTGAGAATTGCTGGGTGCTTGCTGGATGCAAATGTCCCCTGAGAATGGGCTCGTCGGAAAATTTGATGTATGACAAACAGTCCGGCAGCCCAATGTCAATTTCTTGTGGCTAGAAAGATGAAATGTGCCAATGTCTCATTGAATAGCCGTGTGGGTACACTTTGTGGTGAAATTTCTGATCATGGATGTTAAGTTGGTACAGTTATGGGATGATCGGTAGCCACACTACTGATAAATTAACTGAGGGCCGTCATCGTGGGTTGCATGGTCTCACAACCCATCAGCACAAATAAAATCATATCGGCAGTGAGAGTTATGCATTGATGGCATTAATGAGGAATGCAGAGTAACCATGCCTGCATGCTCGGTACTCACCACTACAAATATAAATATGATACATGTGGTTCTAATAAAAATAAATATTTTCTGAGCTGAAATTATTAACTGTAGCTCATATGCATGTGAGCTTGTCAAATTATGATAGATAATTTTAGGTGGATTACATCCAAAACCATTAAATATAAGCTTAACCCAATTGACGGGTGGATGCACAAAGGCAGAGGTGTTTGACGAAGCAAATAAGCTCTTCAAATAAACCACAGCTTTTTTAACAAATTCGCAAATTATCGGCTGGATGATCAAAAGATGGACTAGTCGGTCTCCTTTCCTAACTTTGGATCTTGCCATATATTTACTAATAGTTTTGTCACATTAAAGAAAATTTGAGACAAGTAATCCTATTTCTTTACTCAAACCCCAAATGTGTCGCTTTTGCAGATTAAATGCTGGTCATATGCTTAATGCGAAAAGTTCTATCTGCTGCGTGTAGAAATAATTAGTATTTTTGATTTCTCATCTTTATGCTCAGATGCAAGCATTTACCACGGTGTTTTGGCATTTTCCTCCTTTAATCGTCTATTCATTTGAATAATCAACTCATGCTTAATGTGTGGAAAAACAATATCAGCAATAATACCACTGATATTTACGGTGTTTCCGAATTATATTCACATGCACCGCACTTTTAAATTAAACAGGTAAAAGGTTTGATTTCCAGCACTTTTGAAATTTCTTAGAATTAAATATGCTGTAATTTTTTAAGATGGTGCAGAAGTAGGCACAGATCAAACCAACTTGCCACTAAAATTCGGACTCAAAGCCTATTTATTACACGACACATTTTATTGATCAGCAATACATACGAATTTTAAATGAATTTTTAGGGTAATGAGACACTCTGTAGTGCAACTTTGCTCAACGTAAGTCATCCTTAAAGTGTAATTCATAATTGCTTTAGCTTACAACCCTCTAAATAAAGTTGATTTGCGCCATTTTTACCAAAATTTGTAGGCGCGCACTGCAGGCAGATTGATTAAAACAAATTCGTCAGTCAAGTGTTCAGTTAAGTTTAGTAGGAACCGTAATAACCATCGGTTTGTGAAAATAATGACTCAGTACTCAGCTTTGACTTATGCATTACCCAACTGCCCGCATTTCTCCTTGATCGTGACAGAAAATAGTCCCACAGTTATCCTTTATATCGGCAGTTCATAGAGATCAAATGGAACATAAAGCAGAATTTGGTAGCCCAACTTGCAGAAATGCCAATCGCATATTACTATGATGGCTTTTTGCATTAGTTAAGAAGCGCTATCTTAGAAATATTTTCGTAAAGTAATATTAATTACAAATGGTCAAATTTTATCAAGTGGTTTCTTTTTCGACTTCTTACAACTGTTTAAACATGATCTTTGTGTTTCTTTACCTGCTTACCAATAACCCTTTTATAAAGACCACTTTTGCCGCAGCGAAATTCACATATATGACTTAATTGTATTTGTGTCATACTTACTAAAATAGCTGTTAAAATTTGAACTCCGTGATTGTGTTAATTTTAGAGTTGAACAAATGCGAAACCACTGAAAAAAATTATTCAAGTAAAGCAATTTACCTTGACATCATTTTAGGATAATGCTTGATTATAGAAGTAGCTTATGCAAAATAGATTGAACCTCATAACAGTCTTGCTACTGCAGCATAATCCTTTGGTTGAGTAAGTGCTGAACGTTATTCAGAAGTAGGGAATTGTCGCTAATAGAAAGTGGATACTAGAAAAGGAGACCCACCTAAATTTAAGCATAAAGTGAGTTGGATAAGAACCCCAATTTTTAGCAACAAGACCACAAGTAGATTTTGAGTTGTTATTTATTAAAGCATTGTCACCTGATAATTCCACTTGAGTTCAATTAGCATTGATATAAGTCTCATGACAAAGAATTGGGCATGTAAAACTAGAAAAAAATGTAAAGGCTAACCCGGATAACGGAAATGTGGAAGTAGATACTCAAATGAGCACAAATGTTAGACTTTTCAATCAATGTTGACAAAACTAAATATATGCTATCCAAAACTGTAAACAAATTTATATGCGTAGATATAAAACTAAAATTGATACATCTCGGTAGAATGATTTTTCCTACAGCTCTAACCAGATTTGGACGGTAGTGATACTACTAAAGATAAAATGCCGAGATGTATTGGTGCTGCTCTTGATAGGATAGCACTTATGGTGCAATCCTTCAACTCTTTGTACATCAGGCAATTAAGGCTGCAAGGCTGCAATACCCTGAGTACAATTAAATGCAGTGCAGGGGCTGTTGTTTTCAGCAAATAAAACTGATTGCTCTCACCATTTGTTTGCTGTGAATTAGTTCTGGGGTGCCTGCATCCCCTAAGATACGTTCTCATTTGACTTTTTAAAAATCTCAACTAACAGCTAATCTAACCTTGAACTTTTGAAGACTTTTTGCCTGATTGTCCATGTCCTACTGGCGTTTGTGCTAATTTTACCAATGCCTATTTAAAAGCTCGATACGCGTCTTAGTAACAAATATGGATGAGGTGGGTGGTTAATTGCACTTAGGAGGCAGCAAAAGTAAAGTGTTGTGGGAATTCACGATAAAATTTCAAGTTTAAACAGTCTGAGAATTAACTACAGGCATAATAACGTTCGTCAGTATGCAGGAGACATTTCAGCCACATGCGAAACTGACTTTGAAATTCATAAAACTAACAGCACTAAGATAGCGATTGTGCTAAGGACATTGTTATTTACTCGAGAAATTAACAGCATTTACTATCTGAACACAAAATTTTGCAAGATTAAAGTTAGTAAAATATATTGCTGGTTTCAATTCCCTAAAGATGCGCTGGGAAGTTGTTGGGATGAGTACAAACTAAAGGTCCGCAAATCTAAATGGTTACTAATACCGCCCTTGTTGTATTTTTATGCTATCAACTTTCTCTCCAAAAGGCAAATCGTCTCTAACGCTTTTAGCATTGCATTTTTGCGGTTCGTCACGCTATACTGAAACACATATCTGGGTAAAATTATTTCCGCCATTACTGATAATTGAACAGATGCCGTATTTCAATTTCCTGCTAAGCACATTTGCTGCAAATGGTTGCAAATTCTCAATCGGCCTTAAATTTGGGACGTATTTAACAAATTGATGTTAATAACTCCTTGAACCATCAAGGGAATAAAGAGAGTTGGACAAATTTCCAACAATGGCCTCTGTCACCCAACGCTGATGACTTTGTTAAGAGACTGCAAGTATCAAAGCAGATAAATTAAAAATTCAAACCAAATTTACTGGGGTTATTATTTGTTGCCTCCAAAATGGTGTTCATAATAATATGAGGAATGCAATTTTGCCTGAGCGCTCTAAGGACACGGGGTCATGAGGCCATTGAGTGACATTTGGCATCTATGATTTTTCTCCACCATCCTCAATAAATCAAATGGGGCGTGATGAACTGCTTGTGGAGTAAGTTCAAGCAGTGTTTGTGAAAATTTAACCAATTGAGTACTCCTGATCTTCTGCACCGTTTCATATTCCGTCGAGTTTTATTTGCCTGTTTGATACCCTTACTGTACATTTAGACACTATACATGCACAACTTGGCTTTTTCATGTAAAGTCAATGCAAACCGGGCATAGTTAGTGGCTTATAAAGCACTTCTCACTTAATCTTCCCGTGATTTTACTAATCCTATTATGCATTATATCTATTATTGAGCACAAAGGGGACTGTGAAGTTTTAAGGCAAATTAGTGGAGGAGCAAGGGGTAAAAGTAATTTAACTTTTTAAGCCATAGCTAAAAAGTCTGTGGCCAAGAAGCCTCTACATAAATCTTAAAATACATGCACTGTGAAATCAAAATTTATTAACTGCTTTGAGCTTTTTTCTTTCCTTCTGCCTTAATCCATCTGCCTGAAATTCAATTTAAGTAGCAGAAAAATTCTACTGATTAAAGCAGAGCATTGCGGTACGTTTCTCTTCTCTGAAATAGGGCAAAAATAAAATGTAAGTCGAGCAGAATTTGGGCAATTTTACAGTCCCTCCATAATAAGGAACAAAATACCATTCGTGGATACTGAAAATTGAAGTAAAAGGCAGCCATCTAGAGACTCCTGCTGCCAATTAATTTAAGCAAGCATTTGTAATTATGTCTGAATGCAGAGTCAGATCAGTTTGCTTCTCAGTCTCCAGAAACACCTTCTTCGTCAAGGTGTCATCATTAACTGGGTTCATTTCTCTGTACACCCAAAATTATCAACAATAATGTTACTCCTAAATTGCATTGTCATCATAGGCATTTTAAAATATGGATGGTGGTTTCCACCAATTATATTGTCATCCCACATCTACGTTTTAGAGGTCATGCATAAAATAATGGGCACAACAACAAGTATAGACGAGGTCTCGGCTTCTCACTCTGTTCATTGGGTTCATTTACCAATTTTTACAGAGTATAATACCCGTACTCAGTACCAACCTATGTATATACTTGCTACCCATGGGAATTTCCTCCATAATCTGAAGTTCAAGCATCAAAATATAAAATCCTATAAACACCATTGTTCGAGGGGTATTATGAGAGAACCCAAAAAGGAGGAGTACAGTACTCCCAAAAGTCCCAAACATTATGCACGTAGGGTCTCACTATTATCATGTCATCGTTATTGTAGCGATTTAGTAAAGTCTGCTGATAGAGTGGTAACTAGGTTAAAATTTAGGTCTCGAGTATCTTCTAGCCTTCATTTCATAAATATTTAATTATTCTATCCACAAGTTTTCAGTGCTGTCTGGGTTTAACAAATTATTTTAGGTTGTGTGAAGAGTTGGCAATCACTCACCCGAACTTTGTTTTGGCCATGTAGTTCGATCACTGGTACAGCTTTCGTGACTTTACTGTTCATTTTCGCTAAATCAAATCTTTCTTAATTTTTTAAGAAGCTAGAGGACAGTCGATATGTTTAATTCTGTAATATATGCCTTTGCTAACGCTGTGCTGACTCTTAGAGCAAAACTTTCGACCTCATTGAAACCACATTACAGACCACAGCTCCGAGAGGGCTTCCGAATGGCTAGATCCACAGAATTGTTTTGCTTACCTGTACAAAAGTGATGGCTGGCCGATGTGACCAACTGTTATGTTCTCGGAATTTGGATGGGCAGTTTGGGCGTAGATACTGACTGAACCCTGTCCCTCCCATTCGCCAATTAGTCTAACAAACGTTTGTAGGGAGTGGTGGGTGGCGCTGTCCACTGCCACACAAAGGCTTATTTAGTTTACCGTGATCAGGTGATCATATAAATCCGTAGTTTGTTTAAAACTCATGGACCTAGCACGATCAAATGGTAGTCTCATTCACTAGCGTAGTCCTGAATGTCACAGCCTGACGCGATAAGAAAGCAGCTACAGTTAGTGTTGATTGCTTGTTTCCGTGTTAACGGTGAGCTAGATTTTGACGTTCAAGACCTTGTGAAGTATCAGTAGTTTCAGTCAATACTTGCCAACCGATCTTCAGAGATTAAAAGTCTTAGGCACCACTGTCACTTTCTTTTGGGCATAAAGTTTAATGAATTTATTGGTAACTACACTTCTTAACACAAATATGCAACGATGCATAACCGCTACGTTATTGTCCAATGCGTTGTAAGGAGAAATATATTTTAAACTAAGCATACATGTTGAATATACTACAATGACCTGCGTAGCGGGTGGCTCATTGTGAAATGCAGTATTGAGCTTGCAATTTCTGCAGCCCATGAGCATATGTACACCAGTACCTCAAAAAAGTAAATTTTGAGACAATTTAAATAGCAGAATTCTATTATCAAGTTGCTCAAAATCATACTTCGGATGCTGATGGAAAAGATGACTTGCGACGCTTTGCATAAGCGCATTCATTCCTAAACCATCAGGTAAACATTCCCATTGGGCAGACTAATGAGTTGCAGTTAACAACAGAGGAACTTTGAATAATTATGTTTACTTGCGCAAGGTCGTGTCTTCGTGTGTACTCCATCAAAGGCATTTCAGTCTATTTGAATTCTACGATGTGTAGTGCTGTATGTTAAGTTTCCTAGCTGAATTCAAGATATTATTTTTGTTTAACCATGGAGCATTAAACGCCATTTGGTGCTGCAAAATGATGATAGGGAGCAAATACTGGCTTGTGTTTCAGGCCATCAGCATGGATTACTCGTACTTGTTTCTTAAATCATCGACACAATTATTTGTTTCAAAGCTGCAATAAATTTGTAATTGCATTTAGTAAGTCGATCTAAATTGAAGAACACATACTCTATAATCATCTGAGATTTCATGAGGCATGTTAGTTGCTCAAAACTAGCTCAAATTTTTGTCTGTAATTTCAGCTGCGATTAATGAATGTGTTGACAATATGGACTGTATAATTTTAGTTACCGCTTTGCAGAAATTGTCTTCAAATATTGTGCCTGGGTAGTAATTCGCCTTATTCTAGCCAAAGTAGATACTCAAGGCTGGTAAATGCTAGGTGAACAGATATATGGACTGATGGGTAGATGAATAAGTCATACCTTTACGAAGTCTGTTATCTCCGAAGCCAGCTGTGCATTTTACACCAAGACGGGTTGAATATTTACTATCAAACTGAAAGTGAGCATTGGGAAGAGCACTGGTGACCTTGCTAATCTTTTCTTTTAACCAATACCCCTCAAAGAAAAACACTGGGTTATAAGCCTCTTGTAATGTTTGGCTGGGGTGTTATAATAACAGAATTCAGCCTGGATTTGGAATTAAGTCTCACAAAGGCAATTTGTTTAATCTCGAATCAAACGCATCAATGTTAGCAGACAAAAGTAAATGTTCAAAGGCGTCCTTACTGTAAGTCAAGCTAAGGGCACGCATCTCCATGAGCTACTTTTATTTTTAAATCCAGGCACTCAAATTTAAAAAAATGATTAACCACGTGTCAGCACCCATTAAATTGGAAAAGATTTTGGAGGCCATTTTCTGCTAAATCAAAGTCAACTTTGATAGAGACGAGTCATGTAATCTGTTGCATCCGCTGCCTGCGCACCTCCTTTGTGCCTTTCAGATGGTCGATGAGTGGTAAAATGGGCAAACTTTGTCATGACTGCCGAATGCTAGCTCGATACCTCACAATATCACTGAACATACAAAACAAATGCCTTATTAATACTGCCCTGCCACTTTGTAAAATGGAATACATCAACGTCAGGTTTCAAAGTGACTTCATTATACGTGTTCATGACAAATGCATGGCCATAATGCCAGGCAAAATTACGGTCTTAGCGACTGACTCACTGAGCACTTTTGCAATGGATATGCAAATGTTGCTGACTCGCGCATTCAAAAGATTGACCGCTCCCTTTTTGTAATAAAATATGAATTGCTCATTCAAGTTCTATTTTTGAGGAAAGATTCGCAGCATCATTCCAGACCATTTACTGCCTCAGATTAATAAAAAATATCGAAAATGTAGATAAAGTCTTCACTAGATTGTAATGCTGCTATTTTTTACACAAAGGCGGTTTTTGACTCCAATTCCACACTAGCCACGCCCCTCCAACTAAAGGCATTCACTAACAGAAGTCATAAAATGCTGAGATGAAGACAAACCACGTAAGCTTCATGACAACTTTGTTAGTAAAGCCCAATCCTGGTTTAGGGAAAATAAAGCAGGCATTTGGAAAGGTGTTCGAAGCCATTTTCCTTATTTCAATTGACCTAAGTAAATTTGCCTGCAAAGATATAGAGACGTGAAAGATGTTAGCAAATTAATGGAGAAGAAAATATGCTCACATAATATCCCGAAATATGAGTGTCTGTGGTCAAAACGGTTTTTCAGCCCTCGTGGAATGCAGCGAGACGTACTTTACTTAAATCGCTAGGGATAAGGTCCGATTTTCAGGGCAGCAGGTTGCATCTTGATTGAGCAGCAGTAAAAATTGCCCGAGGCGGCGATACACTTCCAAATGCAACAATAATCCCTCGTTGTTGAGTCTACATATTCTCTTGCAGAGAATAGGAGTCGTACTTCAGATTAGCTGCTGGCGACGTGTTTAGAAAATAAGTGTCATAAAGCCTCTGTTGACTTCTACGTGTCCACTTTGTGATTGAACACATGCGCGGCATGCATGTGACATAATGCAGGACGCAATACTTGAGAACGCAAAGAGCGTAGAGGAAGAAAGAGGAAGCAGTCAACAAGGAGGGGTTGGAGGGGTCATGCGAAAGTCGGAGAAGCCATGTGACGTGCTTTTCCCCCATTAGCATTTACAAGAGCAGGAGGATACGCCTCTACTCATGTGGTCTGGAGTTCAGTGGAGTTGATTCGTGTTGTTTACTGAAGTTAAAATACTTCAGAAGTCTTAAAGTGGCTGTGTGACAATCAAATGTGGAAGAGTAAATTCACGAAAATAATAAATCCCTCGCATGCATCAAAATCAAACCAACTTCCCCCACTATCGCAACAGCAAATGGTCTAACCCATTAACTTCATAAATAATCTAAACAACTTTTCTGTTTTATGCTCCACAACGCTTTTAATTCAATGTTGTCACGCAATCACCACATTCGTCAACGTCCAATCCAATCGAATTCGTACATCAAAAAGAGGCGTTAACATTACTTTCAATAAGTTGCACACGCCTTGGCACTTCCTTCATTTCTTAGTGAATTTTTTACAAAGAGCGATGCTACTAGTCGCCTTCCTGATCACCTTGACTATCTGTGACGTCTGCAGTGCGGAAAATGGGGATTTGTCAAATAGACGGGATCTCCTCACCATCTACACCCTCACTTCTGAGCGTGTCTGTTCGCCCGAGATGATACTCTTCAACTTCACTCACAGTGTTGCTGCAGCTGTACGCTACGCGCACTCAGTGATGTCAGCGAACAACGAGACACTTTTCGGTACTGTTTGGAAGCATGAATGGGTGCCTGGCTGCTCGATGCAGGAGGCATCGAGAGCATGCAAAATGTACAGACTCCTGCAAAATTTACAGGTTGGTTGTGGCACGCTTTAACTTTCTCGTGTAAAGTTAAAACCCATGCTCATATAATTCAGTATAAGTGCAAGTCGCATGAATGTTCCAAGCGGAACAGACTAACATCTTATTTATAAGAGTATTTGTCCTGGCAGACCGCAAATTCTTTCAATTTTGCCATGCTCATAGCAGCAATGCAATGAAACCACATGCACTGCTTAGATTCAGAGGAGGCTACACACTAGTAATTTGAGTTCGCTTTATTTCTATCGCCTTTGTATAGCATTGTCAAATGCTGCAAATCAAGAAAAGCTGATATGCATTACCATCTGAGGCATAGTATGGCTGTGGATATGGGTGAGACAGTATCCTTAGTCATAGCCCTTTCCTCCTTTCCTCTTTTCAATAGAAATCCTTTCGAGTGTCAGTTTCTCCCAGGCATCATGAAGTATGATGTTTTACGTTGTCTTGTAACACAATGATCATTAATTTCCCCCCTCCCCTAGTTAAGTAGAGTGGGAGGTCTGCTCCTTTTCACAAGAGGATTTAGTGTTTCCTTCATGTATTTAGGGGGCTAAAACTCAGGTGTACTTGGTGCTCGATCTTCGTAAGGTGCACCTTTTGAGAACTAGCATTCCCATGTGGGCGTGCTTAGCAAATGTGTCAGAGCAATGATCATATCTTAAGACAACGCTGTAGCTCAGTCAGTCGGTTGTCAATCAGGAGTAAACAACTCCACCTCAATCGCGCGTCAAATTGATTTGGTAGTCCTCGTAGCTCCTCCATCGTCATTTGTTAATGCAAGACATGTTATGTGCACCATGGATATAATGCATGGTCTTTTTGCCTTCCCAACTCAAACTTTGTTCCCAACTGGCACATTGCGGCTGTTAACAGTAAACATGCATTTTCATCACCACTCAATGTAAACAGCCCTGTGCTTCATGTGCTGTCTCCCAGTTACCTTTCCAGTCACTCTAGTTATGTGTCAACAGCAACAAACGGTGTAAAATGCGTGGCCGGTAGCAACGTGAACGAGATGTATTAGCCGATATCACCCAGTTCATGACAGTGCATTGTTGTAAAAGTGGGGGTGCATACGACTACTCCTCCAAACGGAATGCACAAAACAGGCTGAGAATGACATTTCTACTACACTTGTGGATTGGATTTAAGTGTGAACCTTTAGAGTAGGCAAGCGCAAATCCCTTACACACAAATTTTACTCACGATTTGTGATATGAGTGAGACAAAGCATTAGAATGTATAGTTAATTTTGCCGTTTTTATGACAAATAAAATCATCTATGTTATATGAGATGTTTATGCCTTCATTCGTAGATTTTTGGCATTGATGCATGATTAACCCATTTTCGACGGCCTTATTCTCACAATGTTTGTTAAATTTATTTTGTGAGACACCTCTTGTGTTCATGTCTTCTTGCCATAGCGACAGAAAATCGTGTCACTGCAACAAATAGCAGAGAAAATGATTTAGAATAATCCTGCATAAATCGCTGATGAAGTGCATTTAAAACAACTAGAAAGAAGTATCGTTAAAACTTTAGAAAACTGCATCAAATTCGACAGGATTCAGCGTGTTATTAGGACCGCCACTAGCTAGCGACTGCAATTTAGTGAACGAGTGGATCAATCTCGGAGATCCGAATGCAACACAACGAGTTCAACTCTACCAAATCTCCTACTACTGCCACATATTTTCCTCCTACTCTACCTTTTCCAACCGCCTTGCCGACAATAGTTGCCATTCGCCCACTCCACCTGTCGCTGCGGTCTCTGTGACAGTCCAGCACAGGGCCATTCTGCAAGGCATTATTGCCTATCTCCTCAATAAGGGCTGGAAACGCATTGCACTCTTCTATGATATGCGTGCCACCAACTTCGACATTCCTGAGATGTTGACTACGACTCCATTATCACTTCCTCTCTCACGAAGTAGGAAAAAAGTGCTTCATTTGCTAACCAGTGAAGGCATTACATCATCGACAAATTTTGCCAGTTTATTAGAGCCATTAGAAGATGATGTAGATGGTAAGCAACTACTTTTCAATGTATTGAGGGGATTGTTCTAGTCATTGACTTTATAAATCTTCCTCTTAAGCCGCACTGATACTAGCCAGGCCGTCACTGGCAGTAGAATTCGTGGTCAGCATACAAAACTTGACGAAAATTAAACAAGGGAGGATAGCACTCATCCAGGTGGACCCCACGGATATGCTCACCTACGATTCTTTGCGTGTATGGAGATCTCTGTTGTCCAAAACTGCACCCACAATGGCTGCCGGTCGTTCGCTCATCATTCTTACTGCATTACCTAAGGGAACAGTATACAACGAGGATTCAATAACATATAAGGAGGTAATTTGTACCACAGTTGACACTAGTCATACACTCATTAGATGATTGTACCCATATTTGGGGTGATAATCTCGTATTTTTGTCATTGACTTCACCACCGTCCCGACTTATGTGTTAGATGCATCCACTGGATTGGACTATTAATGGAGCTGTTTTCTGTCCTTCTTTATAGCTAGCTTTTGTGTGCGAAGTTTATCAAGAATTGCTAAGGCAAGCCCTATAATGAGCATAATCTAGAAAATTTTAGAACAAATCAAAAGGAGTGAAATCCCTGTTTGAGTAGATGAGGTTCAGCAATTTCAGCATTTGTTTTTCTGACAAGTATGAACCCACAAATGCCATCTTCTTCGGTGACCTCAATGTACTCCCACTGCGGTCGTACTGGTACACCCTTAGGCACAAGTGGGGGCCATTCTCGGTTCAGAGGGAATGAAAGTCTACAAATGCCCAAAGTTCTACATGGCCTACATGTGTACATAGGTGCATAAACCTTAGGTATATGTACGGGATTTTCGGTGCAGTGATTGTTACATTTTCTTTTCTGCAGCAAATAAATCTATCGGTGGCCAGCGCGGCAGCACTTGCAATGCAATTGGTTCAAATGCACCTTCAAGAGGGTGGCGGCAATATTGGCCCATTCAGTAATCTCTTTCTACCATTGAGCACCCTCGCACACATCCACATACCCACACTGCCCTCCATTACTTTTCACTACCAAACTCACAATGGTGATATCTCGCAGGGCATATTTGATCTCTTTCTCTTCTCCCTCAAACCTAACCTCACCGAGTCAGCTGATATTGTAAACAAATTGGAAAAATATGCCGATATCTTCAATCTCATTGATATCATTCATTATCCACAGCTGCTGCCTCAATGGAGGGGTAGGATGGATTGGCCAGGTGATGGATGGGGACCTCGACGCGCATACTGCTTAGTTGCGACTTGTGAATTTGGTATGTGATAAGAGCAAATTTAACCCTGTGTTAAACTTTTCTGCTCCTTCTTTTAGATCTAATAAAAGTTATCCTACTGATAAATTTACTTGGAGTGCTCAATGCTGGTCTCATATATTTGTGTATTCTGCTCATCAACAGGTAGACCAAATTGTGCATCCTCGTTAATGAAGTTATTTTAGAGGAATTATATGCAAGAAAAAACGCCTCATTTCCATCAAACTCGTTTTTCTGGAGAATGAATTCGTATTTGAAGATCATGATAGAAAAGTGGCAGCTGAGAGCAGCAATACCGTGAGATTGTTTTTTTGGCAAAAATAAGTAGTATGCAAACTTTTGCAGCTGCAAATATCACTTTTCTATTTCCCCATGACTTTCAGTCTCGGCGAAACACTCAGTCACAGGCGGATATGGTACCGAATTTGGATGCACCCACTTCTTTCCATGCACTAATATCTACTGCTCAAGTTCCACTTGCAGCATCGAGTTTAAACGAAGAGGCTTTGCCAAGCGTAAAGAAGAGAAGTATTGCTTGGCTAAACGTACGTTTTGTCCATATCAACAATGAAAGCTGTTATGCAGAGACTAATTGCTTCAAGCCTAGTTAAGCATCACAAAGGGGACAAATGCCATTAAACATTAAATAAAAGAGAAATATGATGTCGCATTTTAATGGAAGAAATATTTGGTTATCCAAGATATTTGAGTAGTCCCAGGAACAAACTGCTTTGCCTGCAAGAGGTGTAGGCCTTCGCTACAGGCGCGTAAGCATTCTACTATGCAGAAGTCGTCTTGTTTAAAACCTGGTCCTTTGCTCAGTTACACAGTTCACGAACGACATCTAAGCACTCCACTACTAACACAGGCTCCCCTCCTCCATTTCCATACGCAAAAACAGTTAAACAATTATATTCTAGCACCGAAAGAACTCATTTGACTCTTACAATGAGGAATAGGCAGCGCATAGATACTGCCCTTCTTCCAATGCAAACATTTTGACCACTCTGTTTTCGGGCCCACCTTTCAACCGAATCGATCAGACAGACCTTAGCCGTAGTTATTGTTTGATTTTCAGCATGTGAACTCTAGATCTTTCAGTCTATCATATACTCACATTTCCACACTCATCCACGCACACAAGCACCCACACGCCAGGCAAGGAAAGGATAGTCAAGTAAGTGTGGAGTGATTAGGAGGAACTTGGGAGTGCTGGATGGGCGGTGAGTTCATCGCCCAAGGATGATAATAGCCATCTGCGTTTGCTTAATGGAAGTTGTCCATAAAAACGACCTTTTGCCTAGATGTTTATGGGAAAGTAGCTTCATTCTCCTCGATCTTTAAAGGTTATTGTGTTTAACATGTCACTACCACAATTAATAACAATCAACTTATCTTTCCCCACTTCTTATACAGTGTATGGAAGGGATTGAATGCCTGTGTCATTTGTGCAATCGGTACTGCTCATTCCACCGCAGTCGTGATCTATTCCAAAATAGTCGATAGAATGCCAAGTAACTGTGCAGTTGCCAACTGCAAGTATCACTACAATGCTCGAATACTGCTCCCTTTGAAGATAAGTTTTAATAGTTTTTGGTAATTCTTTTGCTTTGCTTGTGCTCTAGGGTGTTCAAGTCTACGTTAAGCAATTGGGCCTACCTCGCGTTGTACTGCGCTCCAAGTTAATTGAGTACCTTGCAGGACTGCGAGAAATTAGACACGAAAACATCAACGCTTTCATGGGATGCTGTGTGACACCGGATTCCTTTAGTCTCGTTTTTGAATACTGCCATCGTGGATGCCTTCAGGTGATAACACACGACTGCTTTAATTTATCCTGCATGAAGTACCCATCCAGATGGTTGCTCTCATTCGCAGCTTAGACTTTCAAAACAATATTACTATCAACGATTTGCCGACACGTTTGAGCAGACCGGAGCAGGAGGTGAGAGGGCATGACCGCTAGGTGAATTTACAGTATTCAATAGGCATGTAGTACACTTAAAGTCTATCCAGCGGTGATATAATATTAGACATGGAAATGGGAAGGTCTTTAAAGAATTAAAATAGGAACTTTTTCTGACGCCCTCGATATTCTCATAAATGAGTTTTCCAACGACGCGCAGGATTGCTGTGTTTATTCTCTGCTGCAGAATATTGGAGGTAAGTGCTCATGTGATTGCTTAAAGCAGATTTTTCTAATGGTGATGTTCACCAATCGGGGGAGTATTATTAGAGGAAATAGACGAAGCAGTGTCTTCTTCCCTTCATCCTTACCTGCCCTATTTCAAAGCGTGGCTTTTTACCTGTCTGTCTGTTTCTTATGAAACAACTAGCTTAATATGGATTCAAATAGGTGAACATTAATGCCGTATTTTTTAGTGGTAAACGGCCACGTAAAGTTTCACTTTAATTGCGAAAATGCACATTCTAACAAAACTTGGTGCATCTCGGAATCTGCTAATATTTTGCCAGAACTGAACTGCTTAAATTAATTCCGATTAGTTTCATGTTTCCATCTCATGCCTCCAAATGCTGCACAGGAGACTAGACGCAAACTGGGCTTCTTTGCTCTGTAGTTGAGTAACTGTTTGCTCTTAAATCAGACGTGTTCCAACCATATGCGTCAGTTATTATCCTCACGACACATCATATGCAATGATACACTGGGTGCTTTCATTTGTGTTCCATGCTGCATGCGCAAGTAACCTCGCTTTCTTTATTTTGACATTACCGATGATTACTTTTTGAAAAGATGTTTTACAAGGGCCTAAAAAAGGGCATTGTGCGGGCTCATTGATTACTGTGTTTCATATACAGGATGTGATAAATAACAAAAGCATCCCATTTGACTGGGATTTCAAGCTCTCCCTCATGACTGACTTTGTTCGGGTGAGTAAACGTTGCCTCATATCATTAAAACCGTCTTCTGATTTAATGTGTAAACCTATTCAATTGGATGCATAAGGGGATGGAATACCTGCACAGCACGAGTCTCAAAGCTCACGGAAGGCTGAAATCGACCAATTGTGTTGTCAGTGGTCGGTGGGTCTTGAAGATCACCGATTTTGGCATTCCCAATATCTACAACTTAACAGGCAATTGTCCTACAATCAAACTCGAAGGTATGCTGCATTTAGTGCGTTCTGCAACTATTCCGTATGCCTAGATAAATTATGGACTTCGCCGGAGCTGCTACGCGATGAGACAGCGGCTTTATTTGGAACCAGGCAGGGAGACGTCTATGCATTCGCCATAATAATGCACGAAGTCTTCTATCAGACAAAACCATATGGACTCGAAGACATTCCAGCGGCTAAAATTCTAGAACGCATCTTGGGTGAAGAAAAGCCTCCTTTTCGCCCACAGGTGATTATATCTTCCCACTGCAACATGTCGCCACGTTAACTGAGTGATATCGTGCAGGCAGGAAAAAGCAAGTTATTCACAGCCTTCACTCAGATTGATCAGATATATTTGGCATTTTAGCAGCACTCATGTCAATCTTTGGGAAGGCACAAAGTGATGATGCCTCCTCTCGCCATCGGGTTGAACTCATAGACTAAATTTATCGAAGTAAATTTGCCGTCTGAGTCAGCAGTGCAGCGTAGATTTATCGAAGATGCTCTAAAACAATTAACCCACGTGACGTGAATTGAGCTTGGCAGTACTAACATGGAGGCCTGTTTGCGAGAGCCCGCTAGGACTCGTATAACCCCATGTTGATCCACGCCCCTCTTGATGGCGAATTCCCCTGTTATCACTGCTCTCTTTTACACTTCAGCTTCTCGAAAGAGACGTGCCACTGGCTTACAGAAACATTCTTGAACGAGCATGGTTGGAAAATCCTAGTCTAAGACCAACGTTCACGGAGCTAAATGAAGAGATTCAACGACTGACTAAGAAAAAGTAGGTTCGAGAGATATATTACCCTGTTGTCCACTTTCGCAAGAAAAATGAATGTCGTAGAGCACATGTTCAAAATGATGGAGAGCTACTCAAGTCAGCTGGAAGAACAAGTAAAAGCTCGCATGAATGAACTGGAGATGGAGAAGAAGAAAAAGGAACTTCTCATCTGCCGCATGCTGCCTCCGTAAGTCCCCAGTCAATTCGATTTCCACCAGTCAGATCAGGGAACTTCGCGACATTCACTGTATACTCTCTGGTTGGAAGTATTAGCTGTTAGGAGCTAAGATGTTTACTTTATTGGTGCAGAATCACATAACTTTGAGCTTTGAAAAGTCGCTGAGCGGAAAGCTGGCCTAAATTTGGAATTGTAGAGTTGTTGCAGAGGCGCTGAAGGCAGGTGCTGCAGTGGCACCCGAGACCTACGATGAGGCGTCCATCTATATCAGTGACATCGTTGGATTTACGACCATTTCTGCAATGTCCACTCCATTACAGGTTGTTGATTTTCTGAACGACTTGTATACGCTGTTTGACAAGACAATCGCAAACTACGACGTCTACAAGGTGGGTTTGATCCAAGACGCCTCTATGTATTTCTAAGAGAGATTTTTTGATTTCCACTGCAATATCTTAGACGTCGATTTTTCGCAATTGTTGATCAGATACGAGCGGTTTTTTTTTGCTTAATGGTTTTGATGAGATCGGTAACATCGTCTGAAAACACGGCATGACAATTATTGGTGCAAATTATAAAAAGGATGCTTTTGACTTGCCCAGACCCACTAAGGTAAAAGGAGTATCATTTTTAATCACTTGTTTACTTGTTCAGGCAAATTCGACGTCAGCTTTGTCTACTGCTTTAAATAGCTCATTGAACGAATGTATGATTGAAGTAGTGGAATTTCTGCCAAACTACACAGGAAATGCTATGAGTCGGATTGTTTTCCTGCAGCATTAAAGTGTCTATTCATCCTTCTAGTTATTCATCACTTCTAATGACCCACTTGCATCTCTCTCTCTCTTGCGCTTACAATTTACACTATTCGATGTTAGTATTTTGCACTGTGTAGGTAGAAACAATAGGAGACGCCTACATGGTGGCTTCGGGACTGCCACTTCGGAATGGACGACGCCACGCAGGTGAGGTGGCCACAATGGCTCTCGACCTCCTTAGTGCCTGTGGCACTTTCACCATTAAGCACCTACCGGAGGTGCCCTTGAGGCTACGCATCGGTCTACACAGCGGTTAGTTAGATGCATACCTGAGCTACTTCTATCCTAACTCATACATCCAAGATACATATTGTGGCGTGCAAATGAACGTCAACGGATTTGGCTCAAGACCCCTGATGCAAGAGGAATTCTGTGGATGAGCTTTAAGGTGTCACCGTAGCTAGCAATCAGACCTACACATAATGGCTTTGCAGCAGCGCCCATACTATACCACTTAGGTCACACAAGTGTAATGATCCCAACCTTCCTTTCAAGAATCAAACTTTAACATTGATTTCATTTTGTTGCAATTGATGCATCATTAAACACCTGATACACGTTGGTATTTTTTAAGCAATTTCGAATTACCGACAAATTAGCAGGCAAAGTGATTCGAGGGATAAACAGTTTAAGCTAAGTGGCTCAATTACCACCTTTAAGTGGAATGATCAAATCTATGAGTTTACGCGCATAATTGTATTGTGAAGATGTCTTGCTTGGTTTTTAGGACCTTGTGTTGCTGGTGTCGTGGGGCTCACTATGCCTCGTTATTGTCTCTTTGGTGATACCGTTAATCAAGCACTACAAATGGAGTCTTCTGGAGCTGGTTAGTGAGCCCTTGCTTCTTCTGCTTACCGTTCGACATAATCTCAACGTCAGTTGTTATTGCCCTAGCCTTCAGAATACACATCAGTGAGCACATGAAGGAAATATTGGATGAAATCGGGGGCTACCATGTTGAGTATCGCGGTTCAATCGAATTTGAAGGTGGTATGGAGATAACGAGCTATTGGCTCATTAATAGCGACAATTTTCACAGGCCTTTACCTGAGCCACCTCCACTAATCACGTAAGTATTTTTTAGTTGCTAACCTGTTGAAATGGCTTTAATTTGATCTTCATGAGATTTATTGTTAATGGCGAGACATTGCTGGAGGTGTCACTTAATTGGTTGCGTAAAATTTGTTAAACTAGATGCGAATGTAGCCAGGAAACGAATTAATTAGTTGCAGCGAAATGGCAGAGTATTCCATTACTCACAATCACTAGGACTGGATGCAAAACTGCTGTTTACTGACCTGAATTTCCTGTCCGTTGAGTTGACCCGCCTAAATGGGACTAATGGGTGTAGAATGACTATGGTAGAATACCAGTTGATAGAGAGTGTTAGAATGTGATACTTGTATGCAGCCCGCTTCTGGCCCTGAGAAGTCTTTGCCTGTACTGATGTAAACAAAGTAGATTTGTTAAGTAACAGAAGGTCCAATATCAGACAGTTGATAAGGTGGGTGTGAAAAATTTGATAAGATGAATTGAGCATGCAAGAAATGATAATGTAAAACTAAAAAATATTAGGTGTAAAATAAAATGCAAAATGTAAAGTTAGATCTTGAGAGCGAAACGTTAAATTGCTTACCCACGAATAGTTTGCATCCATGAGAATATTCCAAACATCCATTTTAAATAGCGTAGGCTTTAAAATTATTCCAATTGCAATTATCTGCAAGCAAGTCTTGGTAGTGATGCGTACAGGTGTTCTCTATTTTGAGCCTTTTTTGGAAATTCTTATGCAAGGCTTAGAAAATTTTGACCTACGATTATAGTCAATCAACACAGCGTAATGTTATGTATGCATTTTTTCTGTCTTGCAGTGGAGGAACCCATGGGTAAGTCACGTACACAATGTCGTCAATAATCTTTCACTATTTTGTGTTTGCGTTCTTACCCCTCTATCCCAGTGGAAATTCTTGTTATGTAGCCTCAGTTTAAGTGCAGGAATTTCCAATAAAATTACTAAGAAGCCGCATTTCCATCCCCCACACTCTGCAGAAAACATGGTTTTGATGACTATCTAGTGTCTTTACACGTGACGGGGCAGGACTGGTATCAATTAATTCCTGAGCGTCTGTGGAAGCTTGGAACAGACCTACCTCAGTCCATCTTTATTTACAACTCACCTATCTTTCCTGACCCTCTGCCCGATATTTAGCTTGCGGTCGTTCAACAGTTCAGTACAAATACCAAGAAAACGCGCCTTTAATCACCTGAAGAATAAGCATCACAGGAGTAAGGAGGATGGAAATGTGGACGAGGAAGTATCACCTTTCCTATTTCTCTTCCTCCAATGTAGATGTAGCATACAGTCATGCGGAATGAGGCAGGCGATCCTGCATTGGCTAGTGACACCAATAATAGGACTGATCTACCAGTCGTGCTGGTGCCTTCTGCTTCTCGGAAATAAAACATTTTTGAACATGATCTGGTTGCATCGATTGGATCCACCTAAGTCGCAATTGGTGTTCGTTCTTTAGGGTCTGTAGCCAACATCACACCCTACATGCACACACCTGTTAACACAAGGAATTCACAGTTTAGTGCGTATCATAGTGTAGTTAATACAACCTTCCAATAACAACTATTCTATCTGTTCGCTTAAACGATGTAGCAGTGCAAAGCCTATTTCTCATTACTAGTCTGTGGTGCGGTCAGATGTTGGTGACTAGACTATCTTTAGCCTTCTAGGCCTTCTAGTATTGGTTGGAGAAGTAAAGCGTGTCGAATTAATAGTCTTTGAATGTTCTCCCTTGTCATTCGCTAATTCACAGCAAACAGGTTTGATGCATTTCTTTAGTTGTTTTCACGACCGTTTATTCCCGATGAATGTAGATTTTGAAGAAACACATCATCATCGTCACCAAGTTTTCTATTGGTTAATGCTGCTCTTCGCAGGTTATTGCCGCTTTGATTGAGGGCGTAAATGGGAGTTTGCAAAATATTATGATGAGAATAAGGAGTATTCCTGGCCCTAATACATCATTGCTATTGGAAATGTATCGTCAATATTCAAATTTGTGAATCACAGCAAGTTGTAGCATGATATTTTACCGCTATTTCTTAAGGAGTTGTTAAGGAATTGTCAGACCAGCAACTGATTTGAGTTCGTTTCGTAAAGTAAGCAAGATCCTTTGGTTGTAATGAACACTTCATGGTATGTGACACAGGTGAGTACTGCTGGGCTGTTTACAACCACAAAGTATGCTGCTTCACGGTTGTCTAGTTGCCTAAATTCCTGGCATTCGTGGAAGTTTTGGATTGGTGCCCCCTAGAAGCTCCACCAGTTAGTTAATATCGCACGCAGGTAGACATTAAATGTGCTAATGATCCTGCATGACTAGGAATATTACAACTTGACCATTTTTTGGTCCTAATTAAAACAGTATTCACGTCCACAGGGGTCGTACGTTTAGCTCATCCAAATCGGCTAGCATGGAAGACTTCTGCATTGAAGAATGTCCATCACTCACATATTCTGATTTAGCACTCGACAGAACAGAAGCACATCCACGCAAATGCCAGTCCATACCAACAACCGTACAGACAAACTGTCTCGTAACCTGACCAACATGGCATAATATTACCTCACATACAATTGACAACTTTGTCTATTTTAGGTTGGCCTGTGTCTATCCTGAAGCGGCTAAAATACCCTTCTAAGTTCAATATTTACCAAGACAAAGTGGAATTTGCATTTTACTTAGTTGTCATTTTTTAATCATGTAATGTAGTTAAATCTCAAAATCTTAATAAATTTAAGCTACCTTTTGGTCGTTGCTTTTATCTATCACGAAATAAATGCTCATTATTTTATGCAGTCAAGTAATCATTCCCATTTCAACCATTTTGCCTTAAACTGACAAAGGCAGCAGATCTGTCTAGTGCTACTGATAAGCAATCTGCCTTTCATAACAACAATCGACATCATAGAACGGGTGAACTATGGAATAGCGCTGTCTGGCCCAAATGTGGAGGTCAATCTATCTTAGGCGCGTCTCCCTTTCTGATATCCACCATGAAAAAGGTAATGCTTGTGGCAGGCTTTAGGATCATATATCTTCAAATGGGTTCCTGCAGTCGCCTTTTCAGAACACTTCTCCTGACATAATCAACTTGTTCTTTACCGGATTTGTGCCTGACTAACTTCTACTATGGTTAGTAGGAGAAGCGTTCCACTGAAAATGTGCATGCGAAATTCATTCAACAAGATTTACTAGGAATAGGCACACATAATTATTTGTAAACTACATTATTAAGTTCGAATTTGCCCATTATTTCCTTACTTACTGTGTCTAGACATGACCAGACCCGCTTAAGCATCAGCTCTCAGCTGGGATTACACCCGATTTACATTTGAAGACGTCATGCGGATTAGAAGGGTGAATATCAGCAGCATAGTTGACAGGTACACGGCTTGATGACACGTTGAAGAAGAATTGCAGAAGGCTTGCGTAGTTGAATACAGTAGTAAAATATGGAGAAATTGGCTACAAATTATTCAATAGGGGTTAGTCGACGTCCTTAGCCTTAATTTCTCTCTCTCATCAATGGGCTTGTCCCTTTTAATTAGATGCCAAAAGTAATTAGGTAGACCACAGTCAACCGTGGCACAGGACCATGATCAAAATATTTAGCTTTCCTCACAGAAGAAGGGTCTGTTCTCGGAAGCCCAACTTAATAGTTTATATGAGAGTTCCCATATCTGGATGCTTATTAGATGAGCTCTTAATATCAGGTTTTTGCATACATATACTTCAAGTGTAAGAGAAACAAACAGCCTGCCAAAGTTTATACTTTAGATGACTTTTTACCAAAGATTATTACTGCTCTATTAAAGGAGAGAGGACCAGAGGCTATGAAGTTTGCTAATAAAAAGGCTTAGCTAGATGTCACCTTACAAATACGCACAAACATCACCACCGTTGTAGCGTCCCGAGCCTCTTTGAAGACGAAAGAAGACACAATACTCGGACAGAGAATATATTCAGCACAGGGAAGGTGGCTGAGCTGTTGGCATGGCCCAAAAGGCCAGCATACCCAGCGAGGTACAAGGGGGCTTATTCAAAGTACAAAAATGGCAGCTCACTAGTACCGAGGGATAAACCACTATCGTATTACAATAGAAATGGCGTCTAATAATATGAATGCAAATCCATTAATTAGAAACAGTCTAGCTTTATTAATGTGATATATCAAGTGTCAATTTCTGCCAAATAAGTGATTTTCCAAAACCATTTCTTTTTTGGCCTTACGCTTGTCTTATATTTCGAAACTACGCAAACGTTACCACTATTCAAAGTCCATTTCATCACCATTTCCACGGACATGATAAACGTTAGCAAAGATATTTCTAGTGCAGACTTGCAAATGCTGTATGTCACATCTTCCCTTCACAGTCCACGCATTACCTCAATAAAACAGCTTCCGCAAACTTATAAGCAGGATCAACTTGGGCAAGACTGTCAATAAAAGCGTCAGGTTTTTCCATCAAATTCTCTCGTTTGCATCTTTATGTGAATAAGTAAGTCAAGAGACCTACGTACGCTGGTGGCAGCTTGCATAACAAGGAAATATGTGAGTCCAACATCCAAAACAAGCAAAAGGAGATGGTTGCCAGGACCCAAACGAATCTATACCTTAAGGCAATACAAGCTAGCATAAAGCCGCTACTATTAGGAAAGCAAAGAAGTAGCAAAAGCAGAGGCAGACATTCAAATGTTGTTGTAACATAAGCAGGAAACATAAGTAAATGAAGTCTACCGACTTTACCGAGACAAACCTGTTAATGATACAGCCGGGTATAATAATCAGTTTGACACCAAGTTTTGGTGATTAAATACCACCAAAGGGTATAAACAACCGTGAGATGCCAAAGCTGCGGCAGAGATCCAAACAACCAGTCAATTATAAAAGTGGGAGTCAATATACTTCGCGACATACATGACAGGGTAGGGAGTCATGTTCCCTATTGTGAACATACATATATACACTATACACTATGTATCGTATCTTTGTTCACCTTTATGCAGAGCGTAAAACTGAATTTCTTCCTCATGCATATCCCTTCATACTGAGGTGGAATGAACTGGCCTCTAATTGGATAGCCTTAATCCGATGTCAGGATAGGTCGTTTAATGATGTAAAAACTAATTAGATTCGCCAGCGCTAACCAATACTAGAGCCCTACATTGCACCAATCAAAACGTGCCTTCGGAGGACAAAACGTTTTCGCCAATGCTGGGTGTCGAAACGATTAGTGCACATTCGACTTTAAAAGCACATTTAGGTGCGTGATTCTGTCGCAGAGAACCCGATGACACGATAATAGTGGAAATTCAACAGAAGCAGTTAAATGCGCAATTACAAAAGCACTTAGTGTCTCTAAGTTTTCCCCTCATGAACATGTAGTCCTCAATTGCAAAAATGTGTTGCAGCGTAGAACTAAATTTCCTTTTAAGTGGGGCAAAATTCTCACCTCTAATTAATGAAGTGATCTATTTTGTCTGGCATCCTTAGTCTCCACGACTCGCACTTCTTTTGACAAAATGACCCTAAGATAATGTGCATAGCCTTTTAAACTTTCTTATTTCCTTTAGTATCGTTTATTAAGACAGCCAACAAATGCACATTCTCAGAGTTCATTCTAAATAGTAAAACTCATGAGCCTTTATTATTGGTAAAACGACCTTTTCCCTATCATGCTTGATTAGATTCAAACATTCCATCTACCGTGATACTTAGCCCTCATAGGTTTACACCA
>NW_020170414.1:793078-796872 GCF_000524195.1 Echinococcus granulosus | reverse complement strand
GGCGAATACGAGGGATTTTGTGTAGATTTGGTCCAAAATTGGCCGAGATGATTAATTTCAAGTACAAAATGAAAGCCGTCTCCGAATGGGCAGTTTTGGTAGTCTGACCAACGGCAGCTGGGACGGAATGGTTGGAGAACTGTTAAGAAGGGTGAGTAACTAGATTTGCCACTTCTTTATACGAATTAGAAATGGTTCAGGTAAATAAGCGATCCAGTTGAATCGCAATTCCATCAGTAAGTACTCCAAATACTCTACATATACTTTTTAAAAAGCTTTACCCTGTGCAAACTGAATCACAATTCCACTGAATGAGATGCAAAAAGGAGTAGTGAAACTGGCAAGAATGGCTGGAAAGCTAGAGACTCGAAATATGTGTTCAGAGGCAGAACAAACGTCGACACATTCAAGATTCATTTTCTGCCCATTTGACATCTGCAGCTGTCCTAGTAATATTATTCGGATGCCTTAAAAAGTACTTAATGCATTGGATTTGCATTATAGAAAGAGGATTGATTATTTAAGTAGTTGTATTGCTCTACATTTACAGCTCTTGTATTTTTATCATCAAGAAGAATATCGTAACATATTGTGGAATCACAGGATATTAAAGACCAAGAGATAAAAACTACTTAAAATGGTTCGTTTTATTGTAAAAACGTTGTTAAGTGTTCATAAATCGACTTTATACGGTGGAAATCAAGTCCTCTCTGAGGATTTAAGAACATTATCAACCTTAAATATACCTTTGCTGGGAGTGAATGGAGATGTCAGTGAGTTAGTAGCATGAGCTTCTTAATTTTGGTAACTAAGCCAATGGAGATTGAAGAGTTGAGACTAAATAGAGTGGTGATGTTGTTTACTAAGCATCCATTATCACTCCCCTCGTAGTGTTGTAAAACTACTAGTGAGACAGAAAAGACGGCTATCCCCTGCAGTATCATTGATGCATCCTGTAAGTTTGGATAGATCCAAAAGCTTATCTGCAGATATCTGGTTGCATTGGCAGAAGTCTTCATGTACGGTAGGGTGGCGGAGAGCCCAGTCGACAAGCGTGGGTGTAAAGACGTGGTTCTAGATGTCCACTAGACAGGAAATCTTTTACATGACAGAGCACAGAAGAACCGAAGCAGTCACCAAGAAGTTGAGTGCAGAGTAAGGAACGCAAATGCCTCAGGACGACTCAGAAAATTAGCATGTTTAATTTTGAGTTTCCCACGTGATTCTCGGTGAAAGAAGAAGCAAATGTAACTAAATAGAAGCAATTGTTTTTTTTTTACCTTGTTAGCTCTTCTAAATAACCCAATAATCTACTGCTACTAAAGTAGTTTTACCATCTGGGATTTATTTAGCCTTTTGTCAGCAGAAATGGATGGCAAAATTTGTTGTGCTTTCACTGGCCCTTGGGAAATAACATTGAGGAAGAAGTAACTTTTTGACCATTAACCACAGGCGACGTGGAATATGGTAACACTGTTCTGAGGTGCTTCAGAGTGGTGGCATAAAAGCAGATTAATCTCCCTTCCATGCCTTTTTTAATCAAAAACTCTGCGTAGCAAATGTAGCCAATAAAATTCAATCACGGCGGGCGAGGTGGTAATAACCCCAACCTTTTGTGATATCGTAAACATGCATGAACCTCACACCAAGCAATTTGTTTTGCCAAAAACTAAAGGATGGTGACCTCCGAAACTTCTGAAAATCTCATTTTATCTTAATAAAGACTTTTTGCATCTTTACTCCAGAAGATGTTTCGTGATTTTGAAAACAGCTAGATTTATTCTCAGTTACACCAATCTTCACTGAAATAGACGCCTTTCTGGAATTAAAAGGGCGAATACGAGGGATTTTGTGTAGATTTGGTCCAAAATTGGCCGAGATGATTAATTTCAAGTACAAAATGAAAGCCGTCTCCGAATGGGCAGTTTTGGTAGTCTGACCAACGGCAGCTGGGACGGAATGGTTGGAGAACTGTTAAGAAGGGTGAGTAACTAGATTTGCCACTTCTTTATACGAATTAGAAATGGTTCAGGTAAATAAGCGATCCAGTTGAATCGCAATTCCATCAGTAAGTACTCCAAATACTCTACATATACTTTTTAAAAAGCTTTACCCTGTGCAAACTGAATCACAATTCCACTGAATGAGATGCAAAAAGGAGTAGTGAAACTGGCAAGAATGGCTGGAAAGCTAGAGACTCGAAATATGTGTTCAGAGGCAGAACAAACGTCGACACATTCAAGATTCATTTTCTGCCCATTTGACATCTGCAGCTGTCCTAGTAATATTATTCGGATGCCTTAAAAAGTACTTAATGCATTGGATTTGCATTATAGAAAGAGGATTGATTATTTAAGTAGTTGTATTGCTCTACATTTACAGCTCTTGTATTTTTATCATCAAGAAGAATATCGTAACATATTGTGGAATCACAGGATATTAAAGACCAAGAGATAAAAACTACTTAAAATGGTTCGTTTTATTGTAAAAACGTTGTTAAGTGTTCATAAATCGACTTTATACGGTGGAAATCAAGTCCTCTCTGAGGATTTAAGAACATTATCAACCTTAAATATACCTTTGCTGGGAGTGAATGGAGATGTCAGTGAGTTAGTAGCATGAGCTTCTTAATTTTGGTAACTAAGCCAATGGAGATTGAAGAGTTGAGACTAAATAGAGTGGTGATGTTGTTTACTAAGCATCCATTATCACTCCCCTCGTAGTGTTGTAAAACTACTAGTGAGACAGAAAAGACGGCTATCCCCTGCAGTATCATTGATGCATCCTGTAAGTTTGGATAGATCCAAAAGCTTATCTGCAGATATCTGGTTGCATTGGCAGAAGTCTTCATGTACGGTAGGGTGGCGGAGAGCCCAGTCGACAAGCGTGGGTGTAAAGACGTGGTTCTAGATGTCCACTAGACAGGAAATCTTTTACATGACAGAGCACAGAAGAACCGAAGCAGTCACCAAGAAGTTGAGTGCAGAGTAAGGAACGCAAATGCCTCAGGACGACTCAGAAAATTAGCATGTTTAATTTTGAGTTTCCCACGTGATTCTCGGTGAAAGAAGAAGCAAATGTAACTAAATAGAAGCAATTGTTTTTTTTTTACCTTGTTAGCTCTTCTAAATAACCCAATAATCTACTGCTACTAAAGTAGTTTTACCATCTGGGATTTATTTAGCCTTTTGTCAGCAGAAATGGATGGCAAAATTTGTTGTGCTTTCACTGGCCCTTGGGAAATAACATTGAGGAAGAAGTAACTTTTTGACCATTAACCACAGGCGACGTGGAATATGGTAACACTGTTCTGAGGTGCTTCAGAGTGGTGGCATAAAAGCAGATTAATCTCCCTTCCATGCCTTTTTTAATCAAAAACTCTGCGTAGCAAATGTAGCCAATAAAATTCAATCACGGCGGGCGAGGTGGTAATAACCCCAACCTTTTGTGATATCGTAAACATGCATGAACCTCACACCAAGCAATTTGTTTTGCCAAAAACTAAAGGATGGTGACCTCCGAAACTTCTGAAAATCTCATTTTATCTTAATAAAGACTTTTTGCATCTTTACTCCAGAAGATGTTTCGTGATTTTGAAAACAGCTAGATTTATTCTCAGTTACACCAATCTTCACTGAAATAGACGCCTTTCTGGAATTAAAAGCAATATTTAAAATGTGGCATGGGTTTCCCCACTTGTCCATCAGATGTGGTGGTCTCTCCAACCATCAAATTCCTCCTCACAATATTTCATCAAAAAGAGAATCAACATTTACGGGGACGCACTTGAATGT
>NW_020170414.1:789539-792978 GCF_000524195.1 Echinococcus granulosus | reverse complement strand
TAGGGGAAGACAAAGGGATGGGCCTATCCCCATTTACTGTCAATTTTTTAATTACCACTAGATGGTTACAATAAAGAAACTAAATTCCAGGACCTTGAGCTCCAAATCCAGCTATTTTTGTGGAAAAGAGTAATTTTAGCCAACCTTTGTCTCGTCCATTGGGATGGCAATTTGCGTTTGTAACTAGTTTAATGAAAAAGCAATGTCAAGGGTTTTTTTAGTTACTGAATAGTCTTATCTCAATAACAAATTGTCAACTACGAAACCCAGCTTTACTAAATTGTTAGGATTTTTTTCTGTGATAATCTACAAACATGCAACAAATTATTTGTCCTTGAAATCAACTACCTTTGGATTGAATGTGAAGATGGAAGTTGTTAAAGGATAATACCTCGGCGGGGGAACTGTAAATGATGTAGAAAAATGAACAGTCACATCAAGATGGATTTGGTGCATGTACTTGGAAGACTCCAAGAATTTCCTGCCCATTTTATGTCATTTTTGCCTTGCAGTTCTTCTTCATACATAGTTGGCGGCAGACGCAGGAGCACCAACGCTAGTAATAAAGCATAAATTGGTCGTAAAAATAAATAATTTATCTGTGAGATCAGAGCAATCTTTTTCAGACTTTGCTGCTAGGGGTCATAAAAGAAGGATAAAAGTCAGATACTGCAGGTAAAGGAGGTTTTTCTACCTTAGCATATGGAAAAGAGCTTAACCCCTTGAGGATATGGTAGGCCTCCGATGTTCACACTGAGAACAGAGTCAAAAGGAGCAGGATTTTTTGCTGAGATATTGTTGAGCATTCAGACTGGGGTTGAAGACTGAAACACAAGTAGATAAAATGCCTTCCTTGACATGTGACTTTAGATGGGACCACAAACCTTTCCATGGCTGTATTCACCGCCATTACAGCCTCCCATCTCACGTTGATTAATGATGTCTGGCCTTGACCTGTGTAGGATCACTTATGACCGGTACGTTTCCCACAGTATGAGGTGAGATGATTTTGTGTCTCAATTCAATCCAGACCACCTAACTCATCCATTAAGCTTAAGCTGGACAAATTGAAAGATCATTGGTATAATACTTAGGGATTTAAACAAATAGAACTTTGAAACTTAACTTCTTTTTACAGGAAGCAGACATAGTTGTGGCTCCACTGACCATAACATCTGATCGTGAACGTGTGGTAGATTTTACCACACCCTTCATGGAGTTCGGGCTCTCTGTGATGTACCAGAAGATGGATCGTCCCCATCCAGACCCTCTCTCCTTTATGGAACCCCTGTCTACAGAAATTTGGATGTGTATCTCCTTTGCCTACCTCGGTGTCTCCGTTGTTCTCTTCCTTGTCAGTCGGCTCTCTCCCTCGGAATGGGGTGCTCCACTGAATAAGTCCAAGACTCCAACAGATCCCAATCTAGAAGGTGATGAGGGCGATGGAGCAGTGGATACCTCTCACACTGACAGTATTTTCTCAATCTTCAACAGTTTTTGGTTTGCGTTGTCTACTTTTGTTCAGCAAGGTGGAGATATTGTTCCAAGGTGATTAATCTGATGCTCATTCAAGCTGAACCGATTTTATTGCTTCGACAAAAAGACACTTTAAGTAAATAATGCATTTACTCGTCCATGCATTCCACTGCTCCACTTACAAACTTTGCGTTTAACTAATAAGAGGAGATCTTCAAGGCAGAAATTTTGCGCGTGCGAGTCAACCGGTCCGAAGAGCCAAGATATCCTGGAACAAGTTTCCTGGAATGCTCTTAAGTGCTGCAATCACTGTACAACCCAAAATCTTTCACTACATCTCTACAAGGACTTTCCATGATCAGAATCTTTACTTGCTGGCTAGATGCTTGCAGGAATGATTGCTGAGGTTGTAATCTGCCATTTACAGGAGTTGGAATTGTCACCCGCAGACAGGTAGCAGTGCATCAAACACTCATTCAGCTTTACCTCTGCTGTAAATTAGGTCCCTTCCGTGGTGGGATGTTTCTTTTACTTGCTTGCCAAGCAGCACGTACCATTATCAGTGTTGCCTCTCAACTCATCAGTCATTAATTGTTAACTCGTAATTAGACATTCTCGCCACCTCCTACTGCGCGACACTCGTCTTCATGCATGCCAAGGTAAAGCCTCCAAGTGGACCTGAACAACCCTCACAGAAGACAATGGATGTGTGATTTGTTGAAAGGGAATGACACTTGGCGTAGTATTTGAACAACAAAAAAATTTCAGCTGGAGTGGCCAACTTCCCTCCTAGATCCCTGTAGCAGAATTAGCAAGAGTTGTGGTTGGATGATTTGAAAACCCACTTACTTTAAGTGTGAAAACAAATGAGTCAGTTGCCAATTAATCTTTTTCACTTTTACTGTCCCGTCAGATCTCTTTCGGGTCGAATAGTGGGTGGTGCATGGTGGTTCTTCACTCTCATCATAGTCAGCTCCTACACCGCCAATCTAGCAGCTTATTTGACAGTGGAGAGAATGACGAATCCCATCCAATCCTACGAGGACTTGGCTAGACAGTCGAAGGTCAAGTATGGAATTATCAAGTCAGGCTCTACTAGAGACTTCTTTGAGGTGAGCGAGTCAGTTGTTCAGATTTTTTCAGAAATAAGCACACCCACTTTCAGCTCAAGATCCCTATTGCTTGAAGTCATTCATGGATATACATAAACTATGCAGCCTCGCTCAAAGGGATCTTCACTTCCATTGCTGGCACGCACACACGACTACACGATTAGCTCACAACAATTACACCAGCTACTACAATCAGCATGAGGACGCACTTTGCTCACTACTGCGTGTAGAATAGTCACGGTTACACCATTTAACCTAAAATGATCTCCTATGTTTTGCATAAATAAAACCTCTACATGCACATATGCTCACCCAACTGACTGCATGATGTGTCTACTAAACATTCAATTTGGCCACCTGACGTACCACTGCAGCTGCCACGTCCCTGTTATTCTTAAAACACGGCTAGAAGTTACAGCTCGTTCCATCATCAAAAGTAACACCCAACTTACATCTGGAAAGTTAATAATGCATCCACTTTAAGGGGAAATTTCTGTTCATCTGAAATTTGCCGTTCTAGTGGGAATTCAATCAGGTAATCACCTTGATTTCTGTAAAGATGACCAAAAATACATCGGTAGGGCATTTTATTTATTCAAAATTGTACATATTTTACATTGCGCAATGGTTTTGGGCATGAATGCTATTAGAGAGAAGATGTAGTGATAAAAGAACTGCAAACTTTGCAACTACTGCTTTTAACACTAACCCAAGTTAGCTGGAGGCGTGGGTAAACCAGATTTATGCTTATACATCGCACAAAGAAGATAGAACTATGATGTAGCTAAAGAGGGCAGAATATCACTCTCACATTCTCTCCAATTGTTCTTTCGTTCTTTTATCTTTCCATG
>NW_020170414.1:781380-789439 GCF_000524195.1 Echinococcus granulosus | reverse complement strand
GCTTTTTAACATAATCATCCTCTAGCTTTTGACCCACCTTTTGTCACGATTTCCCTAATGATGTATGATTTATATTTCCACTTGGAGCACTTTCATGTTTTTGACCAAAGTTTACTCGATGATGCACATTTACTGTCACATAGGTGTTTATTTAATTCTACATTTAATTTGTGCCTGTTTTTGTTACTTTTTAGTAATTGGGAACTTTTATTTAAAACGAATGAATTTGGAATATTTTCGGCATAAAATTATGAATTATAAAAGGTTTCCTTAACATTCTCACCATCTTGGCTGCGTAGCTCCATAAATTTAACCCCTCAATTTGAGATTTGTACATAAAACCCTACCTCATAAGTCCCCGACACCAAAAAAACACATTTTTATAGCCGTTAGCATATCTGGTCTATTTAGAATAACCTCAGTTAACTTTTTAGGTCGGTCCAAATCTTGACAGTGGGAAGGGTTATGGAGTGGCCACTCCCCCAGGTTCGGATCTTCGCGACAGACTAAATTTGGCGGTTCTCGAACTTAAGGAAATGGACTGGATTGCCCAACTCTACCGCCTCTGGTGGGAGGAAAGAGGGGAATGCGGGAAAATGGACAAATCTGCCGATGTAAGTGGAGGCTCTTGTCATTTCGGATATTTACACATGCAAACCGACGAGTGGGCCGGAAAGCTCAGGTTAAGATGATGTTTGAAATGATACAAACATTTTGACTTTTACAAGATTGATATGCGGGTATGCGTGGATCAAAATAGCTTTTCGATTACGGGTTTTTAGTTTTTAGACTCGTATCCTCAATAAATGAAGTACATAATTTTACATTGGAAAAAATTTGCCACTTAAAGGCGAAATTCTTCCACAAATTTACTTAAAATAGCAACAATACTGATTCGTTGTGATAGAAGAAACACTAGCACTTTGATGCACTGTGCAGGCTGTAAATATTCAAGTAGGAGATCGAACAGTTCACACAATGCCAAAAAAAATAGAAAAACAGTTTAAAGCAGCGGCTCCATGGCCAGGCGTTTTAATCAAGAACAAAAAGAGTCGGAGGCAGGCTGTTGCGGTTCCTTTGATTGTTAACATTTTTGATGGTGCAATTCGGACAAAGCTTCCCGTACTTAGATGTTTATGCTTCATGAATAAATGACCACTCCTTCCAATAAACCGCTTTTGATAATTTTCCTGTACCGATTTTAATTCCTTTTTTCCGCCTTTTAATATGTGGAGTAGCGGATTTTGTCTACTCACCCAGTCTTTTGAAAAATCAGACCCTTTTCCAAAATCCCCTTATCGTCTCCTTCGGCTGGGTGTGCCTAGAAAAACTTAAAAGTATTCGCCGTCGCCGAGTTAATTACATCTCCCACTGACACTGGATGGCTACTTTTCAAAGGTACCGTAGAACAACTAAGTGGCAAATTAATATCGCATCTTGACTCAGTCATGGCTACAGGGACTAAAATATTCTCCAATGGCTTGGGGAAAAGCTATCTTCTCATCAAAAGTGCTTGAACTTTTCGACATTACAAATGCTCTCGAGGGATTTTCATGCATCAACTTTATGTATAGGACCGGGAGGGTGTCCCGCGTCCTCACTGGATGGTCTCAGTGATGACGGTTGCAAATTGAGAACTGAGTTATCACAGTCAGGACTGTCAATGAAAACCCGACACCATTTAATCAAATGTCTTATCACTGAGCGTGCCATCAGAGTTCAGGTAGCGTGGCTTCATGGAAAGTGACTTCTCGTTCGAGTTTACATGCCGTTTTGCGTATGCACTCACCATCACCACTATCCACCACCTCATCATGAACAACGGTGTTAGGATTGAAACGGGCTGGACTAGCCAAGAATGGTAAAATTAAAATTTGGTGTTTAAATTAGGAACGCAGAGGTCACAAACAAACCGATTCATTCCACTACTCGGTCATCCAGCAGGAAGCTACATTGTCTGACGGCATTTTTTTTACTACGGTAATTTAGAAGACCTCGGCTACGAGTTCACTGGGATTGGACAGTGTTTACGGCCTCTTCTACCTTCTTGCTGGAGCCCTTGTGATTGGAATATTTCTGGCCATTTTAGAGTTTATCTACCGCTGCGCCGTAAATGCAAAACGAACCAGGGTGAGTTTATCCAATGCGGTTTTAATACTTATTTAGCAATTTGACAACTTTTAAGTACTTTTTTCCTTAATCAAAAAAAAAAAAATACAACGGTGCTTGGACAAACAGAGCAAGGTAGTCACTTTTGTTTTAAAATCTACCAATCTGTTTGGTTTAATCAATTGCCGCAAATTTGCTAGAGGTCACATCTCACACAAGGATAATAGAATCGGGGCGTTACACATTTGTGATGATGGGTATTACTTTGTGTTTAGTTTTTTGGGAAATAGATGAATTTGTGCAGAAAGAGGCTGACGGTTGGTGTTGTAGTGGAAAAGCCAAACATCTAGGCTGTTGATTTGCCCCAGAGTTAGACCCTGGTAGTGAAGTTGTTGGGTAAGGCTTGAAATTAAATAAACATATGATGTTACATAGTTTTTCAGTAAAAATGGCTTTTTAAGCAAGGGAAAAAGTAACAAAAAGAGAGCTAACTTTTGCCCTAATGAACGCACATTTTAGACTTCCAAATACTTGTGTTGCCGCACTGAAAGCAACCCACCTTTTTGCGTAAAAGCCTACCTTTGTTTCTTCACTTTCGCATCCTCATCGCTGCAAGGATGTGTTTGTAGTCAGTCAAGCATGAAAAGGACTACTGTGGACCATAATTTAGGTCTCCCTTCCAAATTTTCGACTGGTAGAGATGTTTTTCCAGACAGCAGAAAGCTACAAGTTTGTTCGATCACATACTGGTAGCCGGCGCACGAGCCTCGGCTGTAGTGAACATTCGGCCAGAGCGTGAAACGCCCGATCAACGCATAATCTGTCGTCGTGAGAGTGAATAAAAGACGATTTCTATCATTGCAAACAAAATCTCTTAAGAATTCTAAAAATTTTAATGATTAGTGCAGGTTTGGTACTAAGCTTGGCGATTATTTTTTTAATGGCTTAACTTATCTTAGATTTTCTGCTTTACCCAAGCCTAAGCCAGATTTTTTGTAAGGGTGGACGCAAGATAGGCACCTGATACTACGCAACAGTCGGAATGAAGGAACCCGAGTTTGCACGCCACAAATATGCAAGCCGTCCACCTCAAAACACCTACTTTTGTATCGGAGGAAAGGTAATGTACCTAGTTTGGAAAAAGGTCCTAATGGGAAGTATTCTTTCTTTCACAACGTAGTTTTTCCTTATTAATGTGATTTAAGGCTTGACGAAATCCCTGTAATCCAACTTCTTGCTCTCTGCTTGGGTAAGGAGTTTTCAAGCTACTACGTTATATACTTTCCTTTCGACTCACTTTAATTCATAGCGGGAAGAGACCCATTTAGGGCGGTTAGATGTCAGGAAACTCTGAAATCTAGGTTAACTCCAGATACCTTTCAGAAAAGGAAGTATTGCAAATTAGCCTAAATATCTAGCCTTCCAGATTGCCATATGGGACAAAGCCTCGAGTTGTCCAGTCTCGCGATGACTGTCATATGTGTCAAATTGCCCATGCGACAGGAATTGCGATAGACCAACAACAAAAGAGTTGACTTCAACTATAGCGACGCAATTGCTAGATCATGTTCCCTGTTAGCCACATTCAACGCCGTGACACGTATCCTTTACCACTTTAAATAAAGTCGTGTGTCAAAAACGAGTTAGTTGACCTAGAAACAATAACGCAGACGTAAATTTTTCCTGGAATGATAGTGCAACTGCTAGCAGAAGTTGAGTAGACAAAGAGGGCGCAAGGTTTGGCGTTACAAGCGAATAGCGAAGCAGCTTCGCTGTGGTAGACGATTTTTTCTCAGACAGTAAATGGCAAAAAAATTGTGAAACAAACAGTAAACTTCCGACTACGTACTAGTAATGAATTTGTCGTTTTAATAAGTATTTTACCAAATACTGCTTATGATTTAGAGACTTACTGTGACAGTTAGTGCAGTTTTGTCAAAAAGGCCAACACAAAGCACATCGACTTAAAGTTTTTTTAAAAAGGAAACCAATGGTCTTGTGGATGTTCAGTCTACAAAAAATTGCAGTCGATTTCGAGACTGCCAGGCCCCAGGTTTGACTACTTTATCTCGCAACACACACGCAATGAAGACGTTCCTAATTAAGTGGTATTTTGAGGCAAAACACTTTACCATTGTCAAGTAGGACTTTGTCCACTTTAATCTAAGAGGGTTAAGTGGAAATCGGCACTCTAGTTTGCCCTCAGAAGGAGCTGCTGAAGCTGGAGGAGACGCGAAGGCACACCAGTTGCATTAAATATTTACGGTGTGAATTGAATGTCTGCTTCCTGTTTTCCTGCAATTTTTCATTGATGTCACCAGTAAGGGTAACGACAAAAGCTTTTTTGATATTGCGACCGAAAGTTGGTGCATAACTCTTAAATCAGGTCAACAATTTTTTGCAGTAGAATAGTGTGAAAAGAAGGGTCCACATCAACGGCCGATCTCTGAGGCATTTTAGCAGACGATGCAGTCCACCGTTGATTACTTGTGTGGAGATAAAATTAACTAGAGGATAGGAATTCGGATCATGCCCAAGGCTGAAATGGCACAACTGAAAGTATTTTCAAAAATCATTTAATAAAGTGTACCGAGTGCCTTGCTGTCACTGGACTTGTAAATTTTATGGATGTTTGCTTGTCATCTTCAATTGAATTTCGCACAGAAAAACAAATCTGAGGACAACTCCTAAGTAATAGAATTTCCTTATACATTTTGACAAAGGCATAAATGTGTAACGTTTAACATGACTTTGCAGAGAATGTCTTGCGTGAAAGAGTATTAAGGTGGATGACATTAGCACTCGGCATCCTCTCCTATCCAAATCACTTTGGATGACCTCAACATCACAGTGAATATTAGACCATCTTAAGTGCGTCTTACGGCATACCAAACGATCCGCAGAATCTGAACGAGAGTGCCTTTCTCGAGACCATCTAGAATGCTCAGCATCAGTGTACAAAAGGAGGTAACTGACACTTTCACAACATCGATACAGAAACGCGTTGTTGATGTTGCAAGGATACACGGCAACCGTCCCTTCTATGTGAAATGCAGACTTATAGGTATCACATCAACAAAGCACTTTCACTTTGTTCTGCAGATGTGGACAAAGTAACAATTCGTTGATGGTTGCAAAAACTGGAGAAGTCGTGGTGGGAGTTAAGCTGATGCTATCATTCCACATGCATCAAGGGCAAAGGTCAGTGAACCTGAAGCACTATGCAGGTTTGCTATTTGCTGCTGCAAGCCTCCACCTTCTTTTTTAGGCATTAGCACCAAATAAACGATTGCAGAATCACGTGAGGTAGAAAAATAAAAGAGTTGGGAGCGAAGCTCGATAGGCTTTATTTTGTCAGCGGCTGGAGAACAAAGTAAAAGTGCTTTGTTGATGCGATACCTGTAAGTCTGTGTTTCACATAGAGGACACAGAGGCCGTGTGTCCTTACAACCTCACCAACACGTTTCTGTATCAATGTTGTGTAAGCATTCTAGATGGTCTCGCTGAAGGCATTCTCGTTCAGATTCTGCAGGTCATTCGGTATGCCGTAAGGCACATTTAAAATGGTCTAATATTCACTGTGATGTTGAGGTCATTCAAAGTGTTACGGATAGGGATGGATGCCGAGTGCTAATGTCAATTAGCAATGCAGTATGACAGGCGTTTGCGCATACTCGCATGGTACTCCAGTTGTGGGAAGTAAAAACGCCCGTTTTAAGTTTTTAACCTCTTTTGTTCTAACATCGTGTTGAGATTGGATTGCAATTCTTTTGCTTCATAATACAGTGGTAAATCACAAGTTTTTTGGCTGGCAAAGAGGAGTTTTGTTGGGCAGTGTAATAACATTTAATTTATTTTGCACTCCTTTCTTTGCCCGCGAGAATTCGACTAATCGGTGGAAGACGGTATAGTCGTTAAATACGTTCCTCTCTCATTCCTTCGAATGTGAGCCTATAGCTGCACATGAACAGGATCCCAAGCCAGCGTTTTACTATGTGACGATAATAAAGTAAAACGGGCCCTAAGATAGTCGCCCAATTCAAGTAGTGTGGTTACCCTTTTTACTTTGTCGATTTTACCTCTTCTAAATACCCCAGAATTGGTAGAGAGCCCTACCGCTGCTAACCTGCATGCAATTTGAGATGTGAGTATTTTGCTTGCGGCTCCATCCACCATAATCCAACGGTTTCGTTTCGGCTTAAGTATGCCCACCGCACAGTTTCACGACCATAATCTTTACAATAAAACTCTCCACTCCACCCTGGTTTATAAGGCACTCCCCTTTTATTTGCGGCCACGCCCTCATGTTAGTAGTTGTGATGTCTGCCGGTTTCAAGGCATTTTTGACCCCACAAAGAGCAGCCATATCAAACCGGACCACTTGAGTCCCTCAGACAGACGTAAAAAACAATTTCATGCAAATAAAAGTTCATACACTTCTTGCATTATCACGAGCTACAACCATTACACCCTGGAACATTACTGAGGCATAAGTATGCTACCGGTCGACTTTGAAGCCGTATGTCACCTAAAATGTCCCACGCCTGAGTGGTTGAGCATTCCATCACGGTACTGCAGTTGACTTTTTCTTTGGGCTCTGAGATTACGCCTTCATTTCCAAGACACTTTGCTCACTGTCCTCGTTATTGCTTTGAGCTAGTATTTGTGTGGGAGCACGGATTCTACCGAGATTCCAATTAGGATCAAGACCAAGAGATGAGGACATCGACAAGATGTCTGCAAGACTGGGAGTACGAGATGTGAGTACGTGGCGAATGATCGAGTATCCAAGGCGCGTAGTGGTTCCACCCCACCACATTTGAAGCGTCTATGCGCAATAATGCTAAGTCAGGTGGTGCTTAGTGATGTTTTTAGCGCATTCAAGAAAAACAAACTGACAAAAACTAAAAAAAGTCGGAACAAAAGCGCTATTTCTGGGATTTCAAACATCCTCAGCAATCGCCTGCCACACTCTCAGTGGCTTACGACGACCCATTAGGTAGTATTAATAGCCATAACGCTTGGTTTGGCATGGATACTCATGCAATAATGGAGTAGACAGGAGTCAGAACAAAATATCAGAAATGGTGTACCATAAAATCTAATTCATATTTACCTTAATTTTACACCTGATTCTTTGAATTTTACGAATTTCCCATAAAGTTGAGCTGTTT
Organism: Echinococcus granulosus; assembly: GCF_000524195.1. Classification (NCBI taxonomy): domain Eukaryota; kingdom Metazoa; phylum Platyhelminthes; class Cestoda; order Cyclophyllidea; family Taeniidae; genus Echinococcus; species Echinococcus granulosus. The sequence continues at coordinate 782,156 of NW_020170414.1, read as the reverse complement.
TCTTTTTTTAGAGGAGATTTACGGAGGTTTTCTACGAAATGCTATGCCAAGCAATAGGCAAGAGTGAACCACATCTAGGCATTCCCCTCATGTTGTATCAGCCATCCGTGGCGAAAAAGGCAGGACGTCTGGACTTTTATCAGGATGGGGAGGGCGAAGAGGTGGAGGAGGGAGAAGCGGGGGAAGAAGAAGGAGGCGATGGGGGGACTATGCTGTCACCACCGTCCCCACCACCACCATCACAAGGGAGCCGCATTGAGACCTCATACTTAAACACTGTGAAATGGAGGACACGACGAGACGCTGTACCGGAGAGGATTGATTACTGTCTTTAAACTTACCACGACCTCGTATATATGTGGATTCTATTAGTGTCGTTCCCTACGTGTTGTTCCTTCACACACTGGCTTGAATAAAACGTGCAGTCCAAGCAACCGACGTGCGGTGCATGACATAAACACATCAAAATGCGACTTTTATAAAAAGAGACAGATCAAAGTGTGAAGAGGTATTTGCGCGATTTTTGGAAAAAATCTCCCACTGTTTCACCGTCTAATTATCGGTTAAAATGGCAGCAAGTTATAATTTAGAAAGGCTATTTGATCATTTATTTGAAGTAAAATATTTTTGCTCGATATTTAGAAGTAAGATTATAGCAAATATAGGAATTCGCTTATGGGAATTAAGGTAAGCTTAATACCATTTATTTATGATATTTCGCATTTCTTCTTTTCTCTTCATTTTGCTCTTTGGTGGAGGGGGGATAAACAAGATAC
>NW_020170414.1:778999-781280 GCF_000524195.1 Echinococcus granulosus | reverse complement strand
AATGAGGTGGATTAAAAGTGCATGGGCAATCCACAAAGAAGATAACATATTTGTAGTTTACAAATAACATATATCACGAGATAATGTCAAAACGGACAGCTTATCCATTTCCAAGTTTGCAGGATTAAGTCGAAGTGTCAGCTTAAGTTCACCAAAACATATTGAAGCTGTTTATTTTTAGCAAGGAGTGATGCCATGATGGAGGAGACTCCTGAAAAACGGCTTGTAACCTCTAAAACGTATTTTAAAAAATACTAGTGGTTGGGAACTAATGAGCTTATTTATTAAAACAAACGCATTTTATGCTCAGTCGTTAACATTCTTGAGGTTCTTTAACAATTTCTGCCACCTCTCTTAAAAACCTTTACAACTTTGAAAAGGCTAAAGGCAATTTGCCGCTGATTTTGCACAAAATTCCCTTTTTACTACGTACATTAGACGGTAGAGATGTATTAAATTAGCGAAAAGTTTCACGAACTGTTCACAAACACGAGGTTTTAGCACCTGGAGTCTACAGGACCAACATTGTGTCATCGTAAAATACTTTCTATTACCTCGAAATGACTTCTTTAGTCCCGACCCAACGACGGAGTCGGAGCAGAAATTATTACTACGTCAAGTCACCTGTAGAAACATTAAAGCCATAGTTTGACCCTACATTTTTAGACTGCCTGAACCGAAAGTAATGAAGCTTCTTTTAGTGGTAAATAAAATTCGGTGGCGTTTTTTAATCTCTCCATGATTTCGGTAGTGCTGCCCTTACTGCTATGTAATACTACTTCTTCAAGGCTACTAAATACAAAAAATAGTTTTATACGATTCTGGTGGTCAAGTACTAAATGCAAACTTTACAGTAGGTGGTGTGAATCAAATATAGACAACAATCCAGCCTCGAGTTATGTTAGAAGGCAATTAACAAGAGTCAACACCATTTACAAAATTTATGTTAAAATACATCACTAGCAGCTGATTTAAATTTGGACAAGCAAGGTGCCTTTTAAAAGCGATTTTCGCATAAAAATTAGACACCGTGGCACATTGCTCCACCCTGACCATCACCATGTGTGGTCACCGAGTCGTCGCATTGGGGTTCAAAGGGAGGAAGTAATTACGAACCAACAGCGTCGATGAGAGGCACTGCTGATATAGGGCTAGAGAACCTTTTCACCTCAATGGACGCCCATCTTCTGATCCTCTTTTTGTCATGTTTTTAGTTTATTAATAGCCACATGAAGCTCCCGTATAGTTGGATTTTGTGCACTAAGCTCGTTTTTTAATCATGTATTTGGCTGCCCTCGATTTCTACTTCCATCTTACTGCCACGATGTCCTGCTTATACTTGTAGGTTTATTACTTAATGATAGACGACTCTGGGGGTTGCAATGACTTTTTTATTCATACTTGATTATGCAAACCTTGGGATCTGGAGGCAGGAGTTTCGTTCGTTTGCCATTACAAAACCCGTAACATGGCACTTTCTCCTAAATCCCTCCTCTCCTATTTTGTGATTTTGGAAGTCTCGTCACTTTTTGATTTTTTTCCAGGTTTGTTTTTCAGTCAACAGGCAACTTTATTATTGAATAAAGTAGACTGAGTTAACGCTGAAAAGTACCCTCCCATGATTGCATTAAGGAATTTAAGCAGAAGTGCGATATAATTTATTCAAGTGCGTCCAAATCACACCAAATTTCCCCCAGGAAAAATAAAATCACAATATTTTGGCGTGGTCCCAAGAATACGCAAGCACTGTACTTTATGCAAATGTTAGAGGTTTTTGGGGATCACTCGAACCAAAAACGTCTAATTTCGTCTTATTTTGGGGATTGAAAGATAAAAAGTCAAAAGTGTGCTTACACAGTCAAAGACTGACTGCCGGTCAAATCCGACCTAACAAAGAACCTTTCTTCTATACTGACTTTGCACGACTCCGAAAAAATCTCTGACAGACAGAGTAGATCTAGCTCAAAAGTAACTCAACCAAATGGCATTGGTTTTAATAAATGAAATATTTCTGTTGCAAGAAGCATCAAAATACCTAAAATAAGCTCATTAGATCCCGATCATTTGTTTTTTTGAATATGTTTTAGGGGTTACAAGCTGTAATTAAGGAATCACTTCTAAATGTTTTGGTGAACTTAAGCTGACACTTCGACTTAATCCTGCAAACTTGGAAATGGATAAGCTGTCCGTTTTGACATTATCTCGTGATATATGTTATTTGTAAACTACAAATATGTTATCTTCTTTGTGGATTGCCCATGCACTTTTAATCCACCTCACT
>NW_020170414.1:776622-778899 GCF_000524195.1 Echinococcus granulosus | reverse complement strand
GACCCCTGCACCGTGCCAGAAGCCCCAGTCCTTCCTATCTGTCGAATATATGTATTCCACCTGAGTATCGCGTCTTCATTCGTCTTCAGAAAAGTCTTGGAGCTCTACATCTATGTTTACGAAGCTATTGGATGAAGCATATTCGCGAGCAGATGTGATACTTGCCTGACTAGCAGACAGGGTCTTGAGAACATGTCTGATCTTACACGACCCATATTTATTGCATCCTTATAAGTAACCTGATAGAATTTATCCAACTAAGGAAGCTAGGCCGTACTTGTCATCATTGACATCTATTAGCGTGCTACAAAACGGAGTAAAATTTGCGACAAATTCTGTGTAATCTCATCAAGCATACGTCATTGCAAGCAAAAATTTCCATGTAGAGTTGTTCTACCCTCAATTAAGCGTAAGGATTGCAAACTTTCGATTTTATAGTTGATTTTATGGAGAGAGAAAATAGAGTAACCCCTGTTTAAAACACGAGGTTGTGCTCAGTTTGGCACTTTTTTCTATATAAAGTGGTCTCATTCCATAGAACAAGTAAATGCCGAATTTATGCATATACATACATATATACGGCTTCCATTTCGACGGTAACAGTCAGTTTCTGACATCCCTCCCATGGTTAAATAATTTAAGAGAGAAAACTAAAGTTCTGTGAATGGGGGAAGTAATTTTGAAAAGAATGAGCAACGCTCCCCCAAGTGAAGTCAGTTGTCGAGGCATGTGCTCTCAATGAAGACCTTGGCGGCCACCTTCAGGTGGAAGTAGCGCAGGAAGAGGGGCGATCGCTTGCACATCTCGTAGGCGGTGCTCAATTTATTTATCCCATCAATGAGCAAGTCAATGCGGCTTTGCAATTCACTATTTTTCTCTCTCAATTTCTCCGTTTCTCGTGCCAGTTGCTCTGTTGTCAAGGCTACAAGCAAATAGTTGAATATTTGTTAAGCCAAGTGGTCGTTAAGCTTATCTCAAGCAAACAAACGAACGCTTTTTTTATTTAGAAGAATGGGAATGCCCTATCTCTTAATTAAACCGAAATTACAACCTAAGGTATTTTAACGTCAGGAAGTAAAGAAAGAAAAGAAGACTCGTGCAAATGCGACGCCAGAATAGGTAAAAGTTTAAATGGTACTAAAATAGTAGCTCAGGAATGATTTCGTTAATAAAGTAAAGTAAATAAAATTTAACTTATTTGTTTGTTAGTAGGGAATTTCAAACTTTCGGCCTTGGGCTGTGTCAGCTCTGGGGAGTTAATTTAACTCTAAGTCTTGGACGAACCTGATGGACGTGGGTAAGCAGCTTTCAAGTATGCAGAAGTATCTCGTTGAATTTGTGGTAGAGCGGACTCTGTTGTTCAAAAGAGGCTTGCATGATTCGTTTCTGCTAATAAGACACTTTTGGGTAAATGCATAGCGTTGATTGAGACCCTTGATCATTCAATTAGATGAATTAAGGGCTAACCGTCTACATTAACCTTTGATAACGTATGATATGAATAATGCAGCAAGTAGTTAATGGCCACCTCAGTTGCCAAGGTCATGGAGCAGACTGAACAAGGGGGTTTTATCCCACATGCATTAATAGATGACAATGGGTCTAAAAGGCAAACAGTTTTTCTTCATAACCTCGGCGTACTTTGCAAAAACGCATAATTGTTTGTTGGCCTTTGTGTCCCTTAAGCAAAACAACACAACTTTGGTTTCCCTTAAGTCATCCCCCTACCCATCCTCTTGTCTAAAAGGTGCACCACCTCATCCCCAGGTGCTTTGTTATCAGCGGAGAGACGCTGATAACCTGATAGATCGAGACGCCAATTTCTTGGACGAGCACGATGCTTTAAGAAGCTTTTTGCAACACACCGTAAAAAACAAATTGGTGTCCTTACCAAGGATAATCAGATTGCCATTTTTCAAGGCATACGCTCAAAAATTCGCTTAGTTCCTTTTATCCACACGAAAGTCTTCAGCTTCTGATTAGGCAGATTTGGAGCAATAAAGACATGCGATTTCGTTCCATAGTTAATAATTAGTAGAAGAGTTTTTATGTTATAAAAGAAAATATTTTCCCTAACCTATAAAAGAAATCCATGAATACTATGCAATATCTTGCGTATATTACTATTTATTGCATGATAGTTTGTAAGAACAAATAAGTAGTGGAAGGGACCAAAAGCAAACAAAGGTACTGCGAGGCAAATGGTAAATATAGTATAACAGGTTACAGGAAGTTTAAAATCTACTCTTAGTAAAAAAACAGAAGGAATTGTCGTAT
>NW_020170414.1:774335-776522 GCF_000524195.1 Echinococcus granulosus | reverse complement strand
TTAAAAGAGGATAAAATCTTCAGCATGCAGGGGCGATTGCAAGCAAAGTTCAGCTCGATCCTTATTAAACCCGCTTAAAATGCAACAGAGTAATAAATTAGAACTTCTTGTTTTTCATTTCTCCCTATGTTGGCGTGTTTGATGACAGCGTCACGTATTTGTGACGTCCGATTTCCCATCTCAGGCCAGCTGGTAAGCACTAAATTGCTCGCCACAAACTGGTTGATGAATTTAAAACAGCGAAGGCAGCACTTTTTGTCTGAGGATAAATCTATTTGTTTGGTCTTGGGGGAGCGCTGTCATCTTGGCGCAATAAATCTTCGGAGTAGTGACGGTCGATTTACCGCCGATCCCTTGGCGGTGCAATTGCTGGACGCCAATGTTGGAGATGCTGGGGCTCAGCCTAAAGTGTTACGCTCATTTCCAATTTTTGTTATCTGAATATTTCTGAAAGTTTTACTGCACCTCAGCCAAACTCACCCGAAACACATCTGGGAATTTTGGTTTAACTTTTTTGCTTTGGAATTGGCAAGGTGGTTTTTCACCCATCCATGATTCCATCGGTAGGCTTATCTCTTTAGCAAATGAAATCAGCTAATACAAAGGAGAAATTCCAGTGGGGAGAAAGGATGATATCATGAAATTAATTTTCTTTCCAAGAATTGTTTAATTCGGGGATATCAATAATGATATTATTTGAGAGTAAGGTTAGCTACTAACTGTACGAGGTAAATTAAAAGTGAAATTGTAGGTAACGCAGTTCAGATTCTTATTCACAGATGGCCAACTTTTAAATAGAAATGTCATTGGACGAGATCATCACTGATAATTTGGCAGATAAATTTATTTCTAATGAAATAGCCTGTTACAAATTAAGACAACAACTAGTAAAAGAAGAATCTCAGAGAGCCAGTCTAACTTACAGTCGCATACGTTTGTGTGCTTCTGCCGCATCTCTCTCTCCTTCACGTAGCTCTGTAGCACCTGACCGCCGGAAAAACTCGGTCCATGTTTGGGTCCACTTCCCCTTCCCCCGACGGCACCTGACAGCGGTGCCGAGTCGTTCAACCTTAAGTGCAGCACCAACTTTTTCACCATTGCACACAACCGCTTGTATCGCCTGTAGGGGTCCAGCATCATAGCTTCTTTGCTCTCTTTGTACTCCTCTCCAAAGTTCTGAGCAAATCCTTTCAGCCTCTTCCACTCCGCATAAAGTTCGTCGTTCTCCATCGCCAGCTGCATGTATTTTGGACGGTTTGGGTCGCCGATAGCGGCTCGTAGGAAACCCTTTGTTGGCCCCTCGTCTCTAAACACTCGAGACATGCGTCGAAAGTTGTTAGCTGCAAAGCTAGCGCTTCGAAGAAGGCTGGAGCCAACGGACCCGTCCAGACTGCTAGAATCGGGTTCAAAGGCTGAGGAATGGGGTCGTAGACTGCTGGGAGTGTTTGTTGGCAGAACGGAACGTCTGCGTTCTTCATTACAATTCGGTGTGACCACAAGTGAAGACATTTTTCTGTGTGTTAATGTGTGCGTGAGTGAAATGGGGTTGATGTCCCCTCCTGGCCGAGATTTACTTGTCTTTGGTTGACCAATCACGTGCAATCGTTGAGTGTCATTGGTTGTATTTGAGTAGCAACGTGACACAGAACCAATAAGGTCTGAAGGTTAACGAATCGAATGGCAATTTCGTTGCTGAATTGTGTATATTCCATGCAGTTGCGTGTGGAGGTGCATTGACATTTGTCATTCTTTAAATAATATACTCATTTTTCCCTTAAGGGAAGCCGTTCTTTTTGAGTACGATTTGGAATTTGGGTTTCAAAATACAAATCTTAAATGTGGACGTAGACTCATTGCAAAAAGCCCTAATTCGTGGATTTCGAAACCCCTTTTCCAAAAGAACTAAGAAGTATTAAATTAGTCCTTTATTGGTAATGCAGGATTAACGCTTTTAAATCGGGTTAAAGATACCCAATTGATAGTGTTAAGGTTGCAAAATAAAGTATTTGAGGTCCGCTTTTGAAGAGATATGCAATATGTTGGTTGGTTAACCCTCTGTTTTTGAAAAAGAGCCACTTTGTTTCATGGCTATCTTACCTCGCAGAGTGGCCCGACGTCCCAGCCACGCCTGTCGCCCCTACGACTTGTCGAAGTTATAGGGTGCTACAATGGTGGCAGTGAAAAGCG
>NW_020170414.1:763148-774235 GCF_000524195.1 Echinococcus granulosus | reverse complement strand
GGCCCCTGCACCGTGCCAGAAGCCCCAGTCCCTTGTCTGCTGAATATATGCATTCTGGCTATTTTTTATCTCCAGGGAAATCTAGGGGCGCTATAGTGGTGACAGGATTCACCCATTTAGTATTTGACCAATTCACCAGAGGGCGAATTTTTGGTGCCTACACTGACTTCAGCAGTGTTGAAAGGCTCAAATGAGAAGTGCCGCACTGCTGCACCGCGATGGTGGATATCGCGGACATAGAATTAAGATGAGTCCAGGGTGCAATAAAATTTTAATGAATGTCTTACTTAGTTAGGAGGTAGGGATTTAGCTGTAAATATTTCTCAAAGAAAAGAATTTTTAGCAGGTAGATTGTGTAGAACTGCCTTCCTTAATACATTTAGTCATGGATAAATGGGACGCTTATTTTGCATCTAGGGCGTCACAAAACGTTTAATTTGGATTTAGATCCACTCAGAATTTTGGACTTTTTGGTTATGGTCATATATAATTATTCGCAACCTTCCTGACATCTTGATATAATGTTCTGGAAATTGCATAAAATATCGCCACCAATGGATCCAACGTGGGCTTGAACGGCTGATTTTAAAGGATCATGCGAGTCCACTCAGAATGGGATTCCGGGTGTTTGAAGCAAAACTGTATCTTTAAAGCAACCCACAACTGTGCATTTAATCCATTTTTTGCATTTCCCTTAATTCTTTACGCACTTCCGCTGTTAGCATGGTTTACTATCAGTCCTCTATAAGGGAATAACTGGGATCAGAAAATTCCAGAACTACTTTTTTGAAGAACAAAGCGAAAGTGATGCACAGCATTTACCTTTTAGTTATAAAAGTTGGAGTTTTTATGCAAACCAACGTTATGCCACTCCATTAGGGGCTTATAAGTGACAAGAAGGACTGTCTGTAAGGAGTGAGTGTGGTACACTTTGTCCATCAGCCTTATCGTAAGTGAGATCTGCAGGAAGACAGTGTTGCACTTCCAGTGGTCGTCTTTCACTTCCTTTATACGTCAAGAAAGGAAGCAACTTCCAGGTCTGTGTGTCTTATTGTGCTTTCAGAGGTAATTGGAAGTCCATGTAAAACATGAGTGCTGAGCTAGAACGCTACATGCAAAAAAACCGCCCAGCCATATGCATAATGCATGAGCCATTCCTCCACCGTGCCTGTAAGTTCAGGACGAGGTACGACAACCACTCCGTGATAGCAGTAAACTCTCTATCCTTGAGCAGTCAACTATCCGATTGACGAACTGACAGGTGTGTGTACCTTGCTTTTTCTCCTTACTCTAAAAACCTCGCCCTTTTTTCCTTTTGCTTCAACTTTATCACCACCCATAATCTAACGAAACAGTTTTTCACCTTTTTGAGAGTTTGACGTGTACTTGTTTATTTTTTGTACCGGGTACACGGTTGACAGAATACTAGGGACAGTGAAGTCGGTAAATCGTTTTTGGGTTTACCTGCACGTCCTGCTTATAAGGTGGTGTTTATGCCTTTACTTTGATCCACCCATTTCCTAATTAGAGGACTGAAAAGGGTAATCTTTTTATAAACTAATAGCACCCCTTTTGACCTCATTTTAACAATATTAACTACTAATGGGGTAGAAAAAAATCAATTTTCGTCGGTATTTTAGTAATTTTCTCTCCAATTAGTAATTCATTATTCCTCCAAATTATTCCCTTCGATAGCTTGGTCGTAGAATTTGCCTTCAGGCTAATTTTTCTATACAAATTTCACTTGCAAAATTTGTTTGAGTAGGAATTCATGAGTTTTTGGTTATTCTTACTTGTTAATGCCTCAGTCAGCCATACTCAGGCACCCGACGTTATGGAAGGTGCTGTCGGGAATTCTACGACACTCGGCAACAAGTTAATCCTCAAAACATCATTAGAAAGAAGGGAATGTGGTTTAAGTGAGTTGGGTATGGCAGCACAATTAATGGGAATTCTTAAATTGGCTTTATTAGAGCTAAACAGGTTATGCAATGTGAGTACACAAGAATAGAGACCGTGGGAAGTCTCCTGGTAAATCGCGATAGTCTTTGTGGCCATTGGTTGAGGCCAAAAAACACCTTGTCAAACATTAGGCAACCGGAGGTTTTATTCAGCCTTCGATGCATAGCTCTGTAATGACTTGAAGAGAGATGTGAAATGTGGCGGTTGTTTATATGAGCACCAGCCTGTGCCTTTATCCTAGCACCTTATTTAAAGCTCAGTTGAACGAATCCAATGCATGGGGCTAGAGCTTGTCAAACCTGATTAGTTTAACTCGACTTCAAAAGCGTGGAAGCTTTCTGTCAAATGAAAGTGTGGTCACAGACGGTCTTATCTGAAATGGTTAGCACAGTTTAGTTCTGCCGGGGAAGCAGTCAGAGGCTAATTCACTGCGTTTAGAAAGGATCGCCTTTTTTGACAGAAAAGGAGAATTAATAACTTTTCTACATCCTCAAAGTGACTGATAAAACTTATTTTAGCCTTCACACTAACTGGAAAAGCCATGGGTACCCTCCGCATACCCCAGCAGATGACAATGGGTTTCAGAGTTCACCATTTTATTCTCAACTACTTTCACATACGTACTGAAGTCGTATCGTGCATTTTATATTGCTTGCTAACTGACTTGTGATGAGAACCGAGCTTTGTATTGCAGTGTTACGAGAAAGTGTGGTCCACCATCCACACCAAAGGTGAAGATTACACCGTCTCCACAATACCGCCTGCTCAATCAGTTACGGCTGGACATTACTCCATACAAGGACAAGCAAAACTGGTCACAAGCGGGTCCCATTCGTGTTCTTTCAAGACAAAGCAAGAGGATTTGGTGAGTAGGAAGTGGGCGCTGCCTCACCTTCACTCGCGTCCCCTTGGCTATGGACATCCACACAAGAAATGGATCAAAGGGTTTGGAAATGAAAGTGAAATGGAAAGAGCCATGGGGAAGGCTCTACTTTTGTATCTAAATCAAGCCCCCTTACTGGCAAGCATGCGTCCAGGTGGCAAGGATTATTATCGTGCTTTCCATGCAAAGAGCCATACAAAATTACCGGTTCGTTGTGTAATTTTACGTACACTACTTACTAAGATAGGACAAAGTGAACAAGAAGCGGAATTATTCACTCCACCTCATTCACAACTGATGGCTTACGACCAGTTAATTTATGAGCGCCTCAAACTTAATCTACTCTTTAAGGGTAGTCTATAAAAATACGACTTTTTTTGCCTCTCTTCCTTAAATCCATCTGAACACATTAACAAGCAGTAAGCGTTGAAAATGAATTTAACTGTTCAAGTGACTCCTAAAAGCATATGGGGCATTTAAGGCAATAATTTCCATTATGAATTTAAAAAAAACTTGTTTCGCACCAAGTGTCAACTGCTAAATAAAATTACTCCTGCTTGTCAAATATCCATTTTACGTCCCTGTGTTAATTCATTTGGTTTAAGAGATCGTGCCAAATCCTGGTCTTGGACTGGGTACACATGCAAGGGAGATAATACTGTAGTGATACTACGCGAGGCAGGAAGTGGCGGAGATGATGATGAATAACGCTGATGGTGGACGAAGGTGTAGAACCACAACTGGCGGATGATACGCTCATCGGTGAGAAGTTTCGATGGACAAATACTTCAGGGAAGGCATCGGGTTTGTCATTTGCCATCCTGATCGTGATGGATGGCTATTCACGAAGTAGCAGTCATTTCCCTGTTTGCAACTTTAAAATACCAAGAAAGAAAACAAGAAAACAATCATCTGGTGGTAACAATGAACAGAGCACAATAGGGTGTCCCAGACTGTTCTAACGGCGCAGATAAATCTTTTCTTGTCAAAGCTCTCCAGTTTAGGATACATATGGGGCTGTTTAGAAAAACAAAAGTAGTCTAGCTTCCCCGAACTTTCTATTCTTCTTTTTTAAGTTCAAAAGTGTCGATCTAACTTCCAATATGAGATTCTTCTTGCTGATGGAAGAAATCACATTGAGAAACTTTTCGCTGCCAGTTGAGGAGCAAACATGTTCCACTGGAGTAGGAACACTTACTTATCTAGGGAGACAGCTAATAAAATAAAATATGGGAAATGTGGTAAGTAAACAGTAGCTAGTTCACCATTTTCCAATTGGTTTGGTCAATCCCAATCGCTTAATCAGGGATCTTACCGACAACTCATGCAGAGACTCAGATGTAAGTGTGTTAACATTTAAAAGCCTTTTTGGCCTTCATAGTTCACCTCTCTTGTAGCTTGTACCTCTGAATCGTATAGTAGAGTCAAGTATTTGAAAGCCATATTTATGCCTGTTAAACATTGTTGATGTTGTGAGCAGTCCACTTTGTGTTTGAAACTATGGTGTGAGGGGGAAAATTGTAAATTCTCTAAGCAAACATCTCAATCTCGAGTCTTCTCATATCTAAGGCCGAATTGGAATCAGTTATGATCATTTACAGAGAAAAGCCCTCCAAATACCGATGTCAGATAGCGATTTTTGCCATAATCTGAAGGTCTGACAGCCATCTGCGTGGTAATTTGAGAACCTGAAAGAATATCTTGGTCTTATTTCTTAAAATACCAATTATATCACAGAGGCGTAGGTTGGTTAGCAGGTGGAGCTTATGATAATGGAATAAAAATAAGGAAAAAATTAAAGAAAATCGGTGAACATGATTTATGCTACGAGTACAATGCACCATCTGAATTAAAAAAGAAAGCGATTTCAAGAACACCTCTCAGGTTTATGATGTTTAAGATTACAGTAGACTTGATGTCTCACGGCGAGAGGTAGGTGCGACTAATTACATTGCTTCGCTTTCAACGCGTTAGCGAGTCATTTTATTAAAGAATACTTTCTCAAAAAGAACATAAGTATCCTCATATTCAATGGTTAAATTCTTACTTCATCTGTTTCGACATGCTCTCACAAATGGGACCTGACAATCTACTATTCCCTGGTTGGTGACTCATGGCTAAGCTAAAAAGGTTACAAATAAATTCAACTTTATAGATACAAGGGAGGATATGAAATACCCTAATTATGGAACTCAGACAAAGTTGGCAATAAATTCTGTCTTCTTATTCGGTAGCCATGTCTAGACCACTGTAAATCAATGCAAAGGAATGTTGTTATCAGGGCATTTGTCCCAAAACCCGTGTTTATTTAATATTAGCATTGATATGGCATAGCTCATACAATAATACTTCGTCTTTATTTTGTACATATGGGTAGAAAATTGAAATCCCGAGGTGTGTTCCCTTGATAAGATCTACAACACAATGCAGAAGTGTGGATATTTAACAGTGATTAAAATACAACAAGTTGCGCACATATGCGATAGGAAACTCAGATTTAAAGATTGGCCAGCAAAAGACATTTAGAAGCGTTTTACTAAAGAAGATGTATATTCTCTCCTCCCAAGCGAACAAGAAGCATCCATATTGATGGACATAATAAAATTTAAGAAAGAATAACATTTTGTATGTAGCTGCGACCTACCAAACTTGTTCAAAGCTGTGCTATAAACAATGCATTTATTATGACTCTTAAAGATCAGCCTTTTATTGCTGTCTCCAGTCTAAAAGTTTTCTTAAAATTTACTGGTACATTGGAGCCTCGTATAAAAGGTCGCAGGCTTCTTGGGGTAAGTTCACATCCTATTGTCAGTTTAATTTCGACTTCCTGTGTCTTAATATGGTTTACTCCTCTCTTTTGAGGTACGGCAAATTTAACGGTTGAATCAATACTCTACTGTTGCTGGGAATCATACATCAAGGTTGAGGTCCAACTCATATTTTACAGGTAATGTTCACTATTTCCTCCGTTGTTCGCTTAAGTGCGAAACTTCTGCACAGATAGTGGCTCTTAAGTGTACCTTAGTTAGTTTTTTCTTAAAAATAAGTGAGCTTTTATGCCTTCTAAATAAGCTACATTTAGTGTGTAGCATCCCTTTTTCTTTTTTGGACAGCTGTGCAGTTAATATCGCGTCTGAATGAAAGCCGTAATATAATGCCGTCAGTTGACAAAGTAGTCTATCAAGGATCAACTAGTATCTACCGAGTTGTATGACTATTCTCTCCGCATGTCCTTTTCAATCGTTGACAAATCAATCTAGCAGTATCACCATGATAGAATTGCCTTTTTCCTTCAAAATTTTCTTGACCATTGTATATTTTTGTCTCTCAGTTTGAGTTAAAGACGGGTTTTTATTTCCTTTTTGTATTAAGTATAAAGATATCATCACTGTTCATGTGATAACTTGTCGTTAAACAGGTTTTTCTTTAACTTGACCATATTCCCGTCTATTATTATCGTGCAGTTTTAATTTTCTATTACTGTCGGTAAACAGCCTGTAGTTAGTTTTCTATTGATGGTGCAGAAGAGTTGAAAACATCGAAATTTGGACAGGATTTTCACAAACAGCCATTTTTTATGCAATTGAAGGATTTAAAATCTAGCCTCTGCCATACATTGTGTGTTGTTTTTGGCATTTTTCTTTGTTATTATGTTGGTCGTATCAGTGGCTGTCGCGTCTATTAATATCACGAATATGAATTAGGTTTACAGTTTCGCCACTTCTCCATGAGGAGCCGTCATTAGCTCGGCCCTCCTCTGGGGATAGCTTGCTTGGCCTGGGTTAAATCGCCTTCAAATTTGTTGAATTCTTTGCTATTTAAATCAGGCCTTGATGTCCTATTGGTCGCTACGAGATTTGTATGAGGCAGTTATTCTCATTCGAAATCTTGAGCTATTATTGCTCATCAATTTCATAGTTCGAATATCTGTTTCCCCTTTCGTACATTGCCACATTCATTAGCTGTTTACAAGGAGTCACTATTGTGGGTCTTCAAAGGCATGAGTCTTATCCTCGAATGTTTCCTCCAACTAAGCACGCTCACAGATGGAGTCTCTGGCGAGGAATGACTGATACAACTCAGATGCGCTGTTATAATATGACACGTTCGAAAATATAAGCAATGCAACTTTTCTCTGATTAGAGCAAGTTGCACCTCTTTTCTTGTTGATGACATTACTGTCACGTATCGCTATAATTTCCAGTGTCATGTCTCTCAATCTCGGCTGCCGCTTTCGTTACCTCCTCGCCTTTCGATCTCTCCATACCAGCACCGTCCTTCCAAAAGGTAACAGTCAGCGTTACCGGGTGAAATCCGGTGTTGGCAGTACCGGATCCAAGGCAACTTCACGACGCGAGTCTGTGGCGAACATGCGCGCTGCGTCTTCGCGGGCCAGATGGGAGGCGGAAGCGGCGGCGGAGGCGAGAGTGAGGGACCTTCACCCTTTACCCACCCTCAACGTCTTCTTCGCTGAGCGGTTTGAGCGGAGGCGGTGGCCTCTGCGTGATGCAGTAGCGATGCTACGAGAGGCTGCAGTCCCCGAAATGTTCAATTGTCTGGAAAATCCGCTCTACGCTAAGGTGAGCAGTGATATCCTTTCTTTTTGTTTCTAGAGGTGCGTTCAATTTCCCTATTTGTTATCACCGCTTAAAGCTGATGTATGCATTGAAAGTATAACTGCCAATTGAACGAAACCCAGTTTTTTAAGCCAATTCATCGTATAAAGGTGATAGAAATGTTAGAGACGATTGTCATTGGTGACCTTTGTCTTCTTGTTAAGAAGATTGGCATAATCGCGTGTGAGACTAATAGTACTTTATTTAACAACTTAGGCGACACTGAATCAGCGGACAAAGAAGGCGAATAAGTTTGTCTCGAAATTGGAGACCTCCACCATACTGCCACATCAACTGAACTTTCTCCCAAAACGACGCATCATTGTTCTCACCAATGTAAGAACTAACGAACTTCTTGCTCCCATTGCCTCCTGCGCTACCATATTTGATCTGCTTTTATTACTGGTGCTCTTGATTGTTCCTCTTGAGTTTTTTTGTGTCGTAAAAATTTTGGGATTACAAGTTAGGGAAGGTTTATTTAAAGCTACAACTGAATCTTCTTTTGTAAACTAAGTAAACTACTTTCTTTCCGAAAAATTGAAGTGACTACTTTGGTTGAAATAATCTCCAGTACGCTTCATAGTTCAAACTTTTTCAGCACGAAACAAGGTTGCTAGGAATTCACTTCCATACGACGCGTTTTATCTCTTGGGGTAAACAACACAGCTTTGAAACTAAGTTAAACTGATTTTGTGAAGAAGGTGGACTTAGACTACTTCGAAGTCGTCCGATTTGAGAATTTAAAGCGTGAGGAAACGGGCAGTGTACAATGATGTTTACCTTGCTAGCAGGCTTACGTACATTTCGTTCGGTTTGTAGGTTCCTACAATTCACCGAAATGAAACTGCCTAAACATTTTTGCTTACTACTGTATTTGTGGAGGCAATCAACGAGGCACTACATTATGTGTGCCAGGTTTTTGTTCCGACTGAATGAGTTAGGGGAAGTGGTAGACAATCCTATTCCACGCTAATGCTTGCCACTAAGCTCTTGATTATGAATCCTTGGATCGCTTTCAATTGCATAGGCAATCATCTGTCACATGCTTCTTGAACCATGGCCTTTTAGACGGTAATTCTGTTTTTTCTGCATCCATTGTTCATTTTAAATAGTCAAATCTTCACACCAGTATGGTCATTTTCGGGCCTCTTAATCTACTCAGGGTGACAGCAAGGGAGAGCAAGAATTTTCCTTGCTGAACTCATCCAGATAAAGATGGATTTGTGTTTGTGATTCACCTTCTGCTGATAAAATCTGGCCTAATTTTGAGCACTGTCTTTCACTTTGGCCTAATTCAAACGCAAGACTTGCAGTCCTCCTCACTCCAGAAAGGTGTTTACTCCCACTGGTACGAGCACAATTAATTGGATGATACAATTGAAATCGTCTCAATCTAATAGGTGAATGCTCTTTGCAGGACGCCGCGGTGGCAGATGAGTGTGTCAAACAATGGGGTGCAGTGGCTGCGGGAGGTGCGGACATTGTCGGACGCCTGGAGGTGGGCGCATTCCACTGGGATGAGTATGATGACGTCGTTGCTCACCCCGACTTCGCTGAAGCCCTTCACAAGGTTCGAAAGATTCTGCACAACCGTATGCCCACTGTCAAAAACGGTGAGCTGCGACTTCTTCCCCTTTCTTTTGTTGCAAATCTAAGTGAAGTTTTTAGCTCTGAAGACGTTTTAGAGCTAAACCTAGCATTATTATGCGCGTATGGATGAGCTTCGTATCATTTTTTCTGAGAATTAGTTTGCCTGTGTCCAAAGTGAGCATAATGCGAGGGGCGTCTGGGTCAATCGGAGGTTTTTGGGGTTGAAGGAACAAATTTCAAGAAATTGCAAGCTCGTCCATTGCCCATATAGTCCTAACGTGCGTATCTCGGTGTTTAACTACCACCTGGAAGGCCTTGGTGAGTAAGGATTTGTCTGTTCAGCTTAACCAGCCTAGGACAGTCAACTTCACTTCATTCTCATCACGCAGTGCACGATAGCACAAATTCTTGCGTTCGTGAATGATCGAGCTTCGTTAATCATTCAAACAAAAGAATTCACATTGTGACATTTTAGGATAAATTGGGTGTCAATCAGCCGTCTAGGGTCATTCATGTGTTAAGGTCATTCGGAAACCTTCCGATTCATTGACACCTCCATCAAGGGCGTCCCACTCGCATGCAGTGACCAATGCAATAAGTTTGAAAAATCCCTATTAGTTCTCCAATTCGTTATATTTAATAAATGAACCATTATCAGGTTGTCTGCTGACCAACCGGTTGACTGATGCTGACTGGTTTGTGATGAGATAAATGAACGAGCGTACCATTGTCTACCTACACTACTCGTCCCATACTTCTGAGGTAGACACCACTGCATCGCCACATCACTATGCTTGGTTTACGAGTGTGTGGTGGACTGAAGACCGAATTGTTACCTTGCTGAAGGCTGAACAGTTGCTGCTGCGATTTGTACCATGCACCTCGATACAGCTCGAGAGTGTGGGAGAAGAACTTCATTTTTTTAGAGACAGTCAGAGCTGGAAGGCCATTCGGTAGAAAGTTTCGTTCTCCTTCTCGTTCTCATTCTTGCAAGACAACTCAACACCTCGTGCTTCACATCGGCACAAAACTTAGCCGCAAGAAAAGTTAGATTTGAGAATGAAGAGAGAACGAGGGAAAGAGACACTGCCTCATCTCGCCCTCCATGCTTCCCTCATATTTCTCCAGGTGATTGTTCCACACGAATAAGACGGGTGGGAGATGAGGGTGAGGTGGAAATGTGGGTGGTTTGGTTGTCCGCCTCAAGATATAAAACGGGTTGTGTAGAAATGGACTTCACAGCAACATTGTTTCCTACTGAGAAAGGATTGCAGTTTGTAATTGTGTGAGAAGTCCATTGATATCCTATTTCTGTTTTTTCCACCTCCAGACGCATCTTTATACCATCTGATAATTTAGTAAACTGCCCAGCCCGAACTGTTGAACTACGAGTTGATGTTGACACGCTCAGTGCCGCTTTCTTAGGCGAAACTCGGCCACTACAGTCTAGATTTAATGTCAATTCTGCTCAAGAACTAAACTCGAATATATTTATTTCCAGAACAAGAAAATCTTATATCTTAATTAGGCTGCTTACGACAAAAGATTTGGAGCAGTTGCGGTTTTTATGAATTGTCAGGGAGCCCGTCACATTTGCTGGGAGCATTTGCAAAGCCGGTTGCAAACACGCTTAATGAAACACTTTTAACACAGTGTGGCCATTCTTTTCACCACATGCCACCTCTTGCCTACTTTATAGGTCGAATGGGCGAGGACGTGATTGAATTGTTAAAAGCTCAGCAAATCTGTGTTCTTCTCAGTTCGGTTCCCGTGGAAGGTGTTCCCGAAATAAACGAAATTCAGATGGTTTTAGGTCAGGTAGGTTGGATGCAACTTCATTTGCAAACATTCCTTTCAGGTATGTCTTAATCTTTGTCATAATTTTTGATGAAGAGGCTTATTTAGGATAAACTTTTTTTAAAAAAATACGATTTGCTTTAGTGCTCCGAGATTTCCCTGGAGATAAAATAGAATGCATATATTCAATAGACAGAATGGGCTGGGGCTTCTGCCATGGCACAGGGGCCAGCCCACCC
>NW_020170414.1:757985-763048 GCF_000524195.1 Echinococcus granulosus | reverse complement strand
GGAATAAAAAAAATTATTCCATTGGAGGTAGGGTTTCGCGTATTTTCCTCCCTGCCACATTTTTTCTCGCCTTAGACCTACCCAGCCCCGTCTGCCTGTTTTCTATCCAGCTGGTAGAGAAGTGAAGGAGTTATCGCAACTCCTAAACAGTTTTTTGAGGCGCCAGCGGTGACAGTCTTTACAATAGACAAATCTATAAAGAGCAGTTCGTTCTAATAAAGCCATACATTTTGTTGGAAAATTCAGCTCTCCTGGGATGACTCGCGGCTGGAAGAAAACCTCCACTGCTACCTGAAGGCAATTGACGCAGCAAAATCAACGCGTATAAATGGTAATTTACTTGCCTCATCCTATCCCATTTTAAAGCTTTTCTCTTGAGTTTCCTTTTTTTTTAAAAAAGGTGACCTTTTGGAGCGTGTGGAAGTTCTTTGCCCACCCTGTGGTGAGGCGTTCCAGCTTGCCGAAATCCATGCTTCTGGTGAGGCAAATCGTACCACGGTGGAAGAAGGTGATGATGAAGAAGAGGAACGCGATTCTGCTTAGATGTTATTTTGCCCCACTACTTTGTGTTTTGTACAAATATAATCATACACCGAGCAGCGCCAACTTTTTCGTAGTATTCTGACCGACGGATCTGTGCTTTCTCATCTCATTATCAACTACTGATTATGTTAAAGTAGTCATTGTCATTGCCACTAGAGCTGAATGCAACAAAGGGGGTAGGCGTGTTGCCACAGGACCCTCGACGAGTCACTTTTCCAGGTTAGATATTTCGAATACACTCAAGATCAGCACAAGACACCCATTGCACATACAGTTCTGCGACTTAAATCTGACTATCTGAGGAGTGATTCTTTATGATGAATGGTGTCGGTGTTGCATTGCCCTCCTTCTAGGTAGCTTATTATATGATGTTAACGATGAATGTATAGGAATTGAGAACTTCCTCACCTCTAAGGGGAACTCACATGAATTATTCCTTCTTTGACTCCGTGCTCATTCTCTAAGATACCGCGTAGCACAATTTCCTAGGAGATTCAGGGCCGTGGTAGTACAACTTTCTGGTTGCTTTCTGCCAGATATGCGTTCGTAACGACTGTGACGATCACTTGGGCGATAAATCTGTGGTACTGTACATAGTATGTCTTCTTTATGCTTGTTATTTCAATTTCCGGATTCTTATTCGTTTATCGTATTTCTTCGAAAAGAGGTCCAAACTAGCAGTTTGTGAGAGTACGTTCACAGAAATGAATTACTTCCAATATTGTTGGCAAAGTGTTCAGCTTCCCATTCCACGACAGTTGGTCATACGGAAACAGCCGATTCTTAAGATAGTAGAATTTTCTTCCTCACAATGTATATGAAGAAAACTCACTCCTTCTTTTGTCAATTATGGTAATTATCCCTTAGGCCCTCTGTTTGCGATGATACCGATTCAAGTCAAGCACTTCTAGTAACCCCTGGAGGAATGTCTGTGGCAATCAATCTATTTCAGCAAACCGGGCAGATTTTGCGACGGCAATGTCTCCTGGAAAGGAAGAAACGATTTCATTGTGTTTGCAATGAGTTAATGTCCGACATGAATGGACAGAATGATGAGAGACGGGGCTTACAAATAAGGGTACTCTCGATCATATATACCTTATAAAAACAACGAGATTCAAATTGGTGTTAGGAGTATGAGACAGATCTTGAACCAACCGACAAGGTGTTTTGAACTGCTTGGTAGAAGTTGAAAGGATGTAGTGCTCTTCAACTCTAACTTCCCGCGTCTCGACATCTCTCCAGTAGCTATGAAGCCTTGTTCAAACATCTCGTTTAGTCTTTGACTATCCATGCGTACTGGATGGTGGTGTACGACTCTGTAGCAATTTGACAACTATGGGGGTTCCTCAGGTCTCGTAGTTTGTATGATATATACATTAATGAAGAATCTGTTCGGTCGAAAAGGGCAACCGCCTTGATTTCGTTGGCTGACTATCATATTTTAACTGCACATAAAGATATCCACTGCAGAGGTCAGATGTAGACGAGTTTTCAAAGACACGTCTACTTTGGACAGTCGGGCCAAACTTAAAGATATGAGGGCAATGAACACTGGGCTTGAGGGGTTTTCCATCCTCTCATCGTGGATTTTCGTAGACCACTTTGAAGCACACGACAGTAGTAGCTGAATGTAAGCCAAATAGGTGGTTAGACAGAGCTAAAATAAGGCCCTGGGTGATAGAAAATTAGCTTTGCAAAGTTGCTCTAAATGATTGCTATCTGGCAAATGGTCTTACCAATAGCTGTTGGCATATGGAACACCTTTGTTGTGAAGCCTCGTCTAGTCTTGAGCAACGCGCGATCAGTAAATCCACTATCTTCCCTTTCAATGCAGTCCACATAGAAGGCAGATCTTCAGACAACATACATTCGACCAGATGCTTTACTGGAGTTGGGATGAAAACGCCATTTCTAGCCTGCGAGTATTTTTTAAAGCAGTGACTACGTTTCGGATCTTTGAACTCGTCGAGAAGCATAGACATACTTTTAAAGATCCGCATCTTGATCAATTTACAGCTCCCGGTTGTTTAGTCGGCTCACAAAATGGACGAAGTTAGACAAAAAGCATTCCTTCATCTCACTTCATCAAGAGGTGACTTATTTACTTAATTTATTGATAGAATTAGCAAGATTTAATGGAGATAAACTGCAAGTAGTAGAAATAATAAGACAATCAATGTTGACTGCAAGTACCCTTCTTAAGTGTACTTATTTGTAGTATTTTCGTTGTTTTTCTTCTAGTGGTAATGTGGGTTTGTAGATGAAGTCAAAGTTTTTCTGGTGGAATTGAAATGTGTTCTCTCCTCGAGGGATGGACTAAACCTCCTCCATCACGAGGTTGGTGCCATTTGCCCCCTCACCATCCACATAATAACCAAATAAGTTGTCCTGGTTCCTGAATAGGTGAACTAATAAGGCAGTTCATACATAAAAAGGGATGGGGGTGTCTTATTAAAATCAAAGGACTTGCAGACATAGAGGTATAAATTCAGAAATATAATTGCCACGTTGCAGCAGGCTTCTTTTGTCAGGCGATTCGCCCTCTCCCGTTTGTTGACATTAAACCAAACAAAACTGACTACTTGATCCTGCGTTTTCAAATCAGTTTTGAAGTTCGTCTTCCACTTCATTTGTGATACATTTCAATGTCGCTGTTAGGGAGAAACAAGGTTAAAAGCACACTTACTTGGACAAGGGTGCCAAAGGTGTTTAAATCGCACCACCGGTAGTGGTGTTTGAGACAAAGTAAAGCATAAAGGTAAAACAATGATCTGATCCTCGCATGGGGTTTATTCAAAAGGCTATATGCAAGAAAGCGGTAAATTCGGTCCTGCCTCAACTCATTTCAATTCCGCCATTTAAATGGCCTGTGTGTAAAGGACTGACAATTGGGACTTCGAATTCGTGCTAGGTTCCCACATAACGTCAACGTTAAAGCAGTTCTTTCTTAAGTAATTAAAAAAAGAGAAGTTTTCATAGGAAAAATTGCTTTTTTGAGAAAGCGTACTCCTATGGGGACATCACACTTGTCACAATTCAGTCTTGAACAAGGACGGTCTCAAACCACACACATTTTGCCTTCGTTTTACCTCCTTATTTTCAAGGAAATAAAATTATGTTAGTTTAAGCATTTGGACAACCATAGTTGCCAAAAAAATAGCAAAGTAGCAAAATTAACTGCTTTTATAGATAGCAGATGGGTGGAGTGGACCAACTTTGGCAATGGGATGATGTTGTTCCCTAAAGGAGAGCAGGAGGAGGTTGAGGAGACGGGGACGAGACCCTATTTCTCAAACATAACTTGGATTATTTGCAGAATTTCATAGTATCACATCAAAGGGCTCCAGAAACAGTAGTATATCTCAGAATTCATAAAATTCTTCTTCTAGGTGGAACACGTCCGCAAAACCCAAGGAAACTACACGCAGAATGTATGCGTTGGCTTTTGATTTCTGATACCCAAGAGACTCCAGGCAAGAAATCTTGATGGTCGACACCAGATATGCATACGATGGGTTCTTCCAGCTCAAAGCAAGTCCAGATGCAGTGATTATTACAGCGCTAGGATAGAAATTATGAAACAGACAGATAAAATTGGTAAAATTTATCTATTCACCATTTATTGTCGTTCTTAATCTGACAACCAGCAACTTACATTTTTCCAGACCCTCTCTGTAGCCGTAATAAACTATACCCATTGTTATTAGTGTACGGGAGAATAGAAACACAAGGCTCAAAGAATAAAGAGCCTGCGAAGTTAAATGGGCATAAAAGCAGACATTAAGTCCCTCTACGAGCTCTACAAAGCGGTCCACATTGAGCAGGACCAATCAACCCATTTTTTAGCACCATGATACCCACCTATTCCACTTTCGCAGACCTTAAAAGGCATTTTAAATTATTCTTGTCAATAAAAAATATTTCTGTTCTAAAGTTAGCTCGTTTGCATTAAAAACCGGCGTTAAAAAAGCCGGTATTGAATGTTAAAAGGGTACAATTAAAGTATCAAAACATGCTGTTTTGGGAAATAAGTACAAATTTCCCAAGGGTGTATTTAAAAAGTGGCCGATCGACTTGAGCTTGCCGATAAAAAGGACTTCCACCGTCAGAAACCGCATCAAAATGCCAAAAAAGCAATTAAGCAAATTCTATTCTGCCTTCAAATGTGCTTTAAAGATTGCGGAACCTATCGCAAATTTGCCGTCAAAATAAGTGGCTTTATATTTGGGCCAGGTGGGGTGTAAAAATAGGTTAATGTTAGAGAAAAGCTATTTATAATATCAAGTAAGGGATCACTTTGCTGTAAAAACAAAATCTTTTGGATAACCTTCCACTCTAGCATTTAAAACGAAGGCATTCCGCATAATTGGGGTGAGGATTAAACAGGTGACAAAAAAACGTCAGAGCGGGTTCGAGGAGTAAGGGTGTTTGTCAGTCGGCCAGTTTGTACTGTACTCCTCTATGTGCCTTTTTGTCTTCCTTCCTCCCTCCCTCTCCACCCTCTAATAACTTCTCCT
>NW_020170414.1:756761-757885 GCF_000524195.1 Echinococcus granulosus | reverse complement strand
AACTCCAACCCACCCTCATTTCACATCATTTTATGCTACGTCAGGCATTAAGTCATTTCAAACAATCCGATGAATGTGACTCCAGGTTGTCAATTCTACTAAACAAATTTAAGGTCGCGGTCGTGGGTGTCGAAGCCTCTCCACGAAGTCGTGACAAAGCACTCGCAGAAGGTGAGGCACCACTTCGAATCCACCATTCAGAAATGGATGTGAGAATGTTGGTGGTGAGTTACTTGAGTGTGCATAACACCTCATGTTGGAGAGGAGGAGGAGGAGGAGGAGGAGGAGGAGGAGAGCACGAGAAATGGAATGGTTGACACTGACGATGGCCGAGGATATCATGCAAACTGCTGAGCAAATGAGCACTGCTTGCTGTGCTTTGACAGAAGACAGTGGGAGTTGAATGCAGTCCACTAATGGTTTATCCACTGCCTCACCTGTCCTGTAAAGTGGCATGCGTTTCCTGCTACACCGCCAAGCAAGTGAACGCATTATTGTTCAACCCCTAATTCTCCACCACATTCACTACACTCACGAATCACACTTTCACCCCACTCCTGTAGGGCACGCACCATCTCATCTGCACAGCACCACCCTTGCTTTCTGTGTGTGTGTGTGTGTGTGTGTGTGTGCATGCATGTTCGAATGCATGTGTGTGTGTGTGTGTATGTGTGAGGATGTGGGTGTGGTGCATGCATTTGTAATGGGCTGTGCTGAAGATCTGGACGCTCAATATGGAGTGCTCACTTACTGAGGCCATCCATCCATCTATTTCGTGCAAGTTGCCACGACTCAAACATCACAATTCCAGTCTACCTAAGTCAATCGTCTTCTCCATAAATGGTCTGCACAATGGAGCAGTCCGAAGAAGGCCTTAATCTTCCTCCTGCACGATGACGTACCACCTCATGCCACACACCACCCCAAAGTCCCATCGAATGGAGATTTGCGCTTCACCATGGAAGAGGAAGGTCGTGAGGACGAGAGGAATGGGGGGAAAGGAGCGGAAGACAATGTCACATCTTCCCTGACTGTATTATTCACGCATTGCTTCAAAAGATGACTAGCACCTCTCCTTGGCATTAAACAATCCCATGATCACATGGGAAAACCAATAGGTGGTT
>NW_020170414.1:754473-756661 GCF_000524195.1 Echinococcus granulosus | reverse complement strand
TATCTCCTCAACTGCCCTGGTTCAAACTGCAATTACTTTGGGATCCCGTCACTTCTTATCTATTGTCTCTTATCATAAGCACTGGACAATACTCTGATAGCTTAAGTGGCATATTGTAGTCAATTTGTCCCTATTTTGTCCCCAAATGAAACCCGTTTCAAAGGCAAATTGCTTTTGGGGAAATATGCCACCACCAACTGCACTGCCGAAGCAATCATATGGGCTCCTACCTAATAATTAGGCAAGGTGTAATTATTCTCCTCATCCTCTCAAGTTCAAGAGCACCCTACATCTATATAATTATTTTAAAGTTAACCAATCCGTCCTAATACAGATTTAGTTCAACTAGCAGTTGGCATAAGCTGATAAGGAACATTTGTCACACATATGTGACGCTGGCAGTAGTGTGAATAACAAATACATCCTTGCGGTTTAGCTGGAGGAACCACAAACGCATACACTATAGGGCATAAGTATGTAGTAGTCTCCATCATTCACCTCTTTGTAACTCTCTAATGCGACTCAGGCTCATCTGCTATTAGAATAAAGCATAATTCAAATCCCTGCCTCCAGGTGCTTGATGCCAAATGTGGTACATAGCACCCGGAAGCAATTACTCAAAAAGGTGGGAAAAAATTTGCCTTTAGTACTGACTCATCATCTTTAAGAAGACGCCCTGTACCTGTACTTGTGGCCTCTGGTGCCTTAATGAGAGACACAAATGTCAAGTACCTTCAATAGTGCATAAGGTGGATGAGGAAGCACCTCCTCCGTGATTATATCAGATGGAAAAAGAAAGTCGCAGCGCCACTCACATTGAATAATAGGTTTAGAAGGGTGTTAGTTTGTTGTTCCACTTCTTTCATACTTCTAAAGTGCCTACAGCTTCAACTGTGCTTGCTTCCTCTGACTGTGTGTGTGTGTGCATGCGTGATGGACTGCAGATGTAATTTTTCCACTGGGAATTGTTCCTCCCGATGAAGGTCAGGCAATTGCAGCTCCATACATCTCGGCACATCTGGGTAATGTGCAAGCTAATCTTCTGCTTGAAAAATTAGTCAGGACTGGTGAATCATTCGGCCTTAAAGCTCTATTCGTAAACAATAACTTAAAGCCTCAGAAGGCAAACAGAAGTAGGATGGAAACGAAAACGAGCATGAATAAGTTTTTCTGCTTCCAGAGAAGGAGCGACTATCATCCGCAAAATTTGGAGATCTAGCTGGATTTTATACCTTTTGAAGGAATCGTAGACCGTAATTTTGATGGTCATTTGTTTTCTTTGGTAAAAAAACTGTGCGAACACGTTTGGTTCCGTCGAGGTTGCCTAAATTTCAAAAACAAAAGGCTGTGAGCTAAGTGGACGGGGGAATTTGTTTAACTATGCATTTATGCTTCTGCTCCGAGATGTGGTCTACAGGTCGGGCGAGTAATCTCCCTTCTCTTCTGTACGTTGCTTATGTATGTTCTTTCATACTATCTTGGCCTTTTGTCACCTCATTGAAGACTCGGAACGTCAGAAAGTTTGAAATTGTGGAATTAAATGCGTAATTCAGACCCAGAGTACGACTTTATATCATCTAAAAGGTTGAAGAGAAAGCTAGCCAACTGATCTGATATCCGACTCTCCCGTCTGAACACAATCTCTCAAATTGTCGTACTGACATCGCCAGCCTTATTCCCTACTGATAAATTGTTTATTAATGCTTCAACCTGTCAGGCTTTTCTTCTTATAAAAGGGAAAGTCACATAGACTCAAAAGATTAATTTACCACGAAATCTCCGTATTTCTTCCCAAATTTTTTCCGCTTCCCACATTTTCACTTTTAAATTCGGATTGTAAAAAACTAAACACTTCACATTATAACTAAAATAGTATTTGCTATTTTACTAAAAATACTCTACTCTACTTGTAAAAAGCGAAATATAAGGATTTACTTCCAGACACTGTGACAAGATGGCAATTACGTTTAGGGGGCGGACATAATGAATCCCCTTGCGTGGAAAAGACTGAAAGAAATTACGCATAGCATAAAAATAAAGATGTCCGAGTGGTGGTGTTGAATAAAACTAACGTTTTTACACTTCTGGGGCTAGACTGTGCTTGAAGCATATTTTGTTTGATAAAATAATAAAAAAATTTAAGGTTTTGACGGTGGAAGGGAACATTCCAACGGCACTCTTGTAACAC
>NW_020170414.1:698610-754373 GCF_000524195.1 Echinococcus granulosus | reverse complement strand
GGGAGAAGATATGAGGGGTTAGGGAGGAAGACAAAAGCACATGGAGGTGTACAGTATAAACTGGCAGACCCATAAACATCCATGCTTAATGACACAGGTATATAAACCATCTTTTGTATTTCTCAAGTCCCCACAAGTCACGCGAAGTCAGTGGCTTGGAGCGTGCTGAAACGCGACTGATATTAGTGTTCTTTAAATAAATGAATGCTTTATTTTTCTTAGCAGATTAAAACAATCACTTTCAATCATCCTCTGGGGTTTGTAAGTGAATCATTTTTAGTTTAGTTCCCTTACTCTACAAAGATGGGTGCTTCACTCTGTAACTTTACTTTGTCTTAAAGAATTCACACCAATTTTGCATGGCATCAAATGACTGAGAAATTGCATACGTGAAAAATTTAGAGGGATTTTACGGGAGATTTATGTATTTCATAATCAATTGTAAACCTCTATGCTTATAAAAACAAGAAAAGGATAATTTTGTGGACTTGACTCTACGTTTTTTAATACAGTCCTTCTACTTATTCAGGTGTTCAATCATCTTACGGGTGTTAAATTAGTACTTAAAATCAGCTTTAGTAGGACTGAGTGATCATGGAAAAGGCTGCTTCATTTCGTTAAGGTTCCTTGAAAATGTTGGGTTTTCATTCTCAGTTATGGCAGAAGCATCCGCCTCTTTTTTAAGTCCCACGACTGAGTGTGTACCAGAAAAGCCTCCAAAATTATTCGGGTGTGCCAATAATAAGTTAAAATGTTCACAGAAAAAACCGCTGCGGTTTGGTCCGGGAAATCGCCACTACCGAGACTGCATTAAAATACGGATATTTGCTTTGTTCTTCTCTCTAACTGCTGAGCTTCTAAGGATAGATACCCACGGATTTTAAGCATTACCTCTTCATTCGGTCGAGCCTTTAACGCATTTGCTTGCTGATCTATGCAGTCTTGCTTACATGTCATCTTGTCTGACAGTGTTTGAATTGGCCCAGCCGTCACCTTGGCTCTGACCATCAGTAACGCTTGGAGGATTGACTTGTCACTCTTCTTCGGCCGACAGCCCACCTTTTCATAGGGGTAAAACAGAAAGTCCCGGTTTGATATAGATGTACCTTATTCCCTTCACAACTCCTAATGCCAGATTGCGAGACGTGCTATCAAAATTAGGCATTTTTAACCAGTGATCTCCCATGAGATAACCAAACAGCCATATAGCCAGCGTACGATGTCTGTGAAAGCGGCTTTTAGGTAGGGAGAATGAAAATCCGTGCCAAGTACATAGGTTAACACTCAGTAATTTTTATCTCAATCCCGCATCAGTCGATCGGTTGGGTCAAGGTGTAGAGGTGGATTAATTTACCGCAGTTTTAATCTACAAAAATAAAATATTATAAAAGTCCTTGGTGTTAAAATTGCAAATAAAAAATGCACTTGAATATTTTTTGCCCCAATAAAGTGATTTAGCAATGGCAAGGACTGCTGGATCGCAAGATATTTTTATTTGAAGCCTGGTACAGAGAGATGCGTTAGCGACAGAGCATTATTTGCTAAGTAAATGAAGTCAACGCATAAATTTTGGATTTCAGGTAAGGGGATGGGGGATGATTCTGGATTACAACTTCAGGAGGTCTTTGGAAGGCAGTCACCAGTGGGTTTTGAAGCAGGGAACAATCATGAAGGAGACACATTTAGTTGAAGTGGGACTTTTAAGCCTAAGGCATTCAAAAGGAGACTAGATGTGCATCCAACACATTACATGAAATGAGGTGGTAGGTCTACACCCAGCCCTAGTCCTGTGAGGATTCGGCCAGTGCAGGAAGCACCTGTCTGATTCTGGATGCTTGATCCACCCACCTCTTTGCGAGGTGAAATTGCAGAAGAAGTAACCATGGGCTAGTATTTGCAATTTCACAGAAGAAATGGTGAATGAGTTGATGGAGTTGGGATTTCTTTAATTCCAATCTTTCACTCAAAATTCAAAACAGTGGAAGCTTGCGGATCCTCCTTCAGCATTCCAGAACCGATGATGAAATTAATCAGGTTGTTATGACACCATTTGGCCGTACTGACGAGTAAGTTGAAATGATCTAGGTTCCTTTCCCTAAAATTTGTTTTACTTCTTGACAAATCCAAATATTCCAGTTTAGCTAAAACACATTTTGTAAATACCATTTTTCTGCTTTCTTTCAAATCAAAACACAGTTTTGCATAAGGTGACTCCACAGTGTTGAAGTTTCTTTGTGAACAGATAATTTGTTTCCTTGTAATGAGGACCCATTAAAAATTTCTATTTTTCTTGCATGAGTTAATCATACGAATAGCAAGCAGAAGCACTGTAGCGTCCGTTCATGGTGGTCTAATCGAGTGGCCGCAATATGCGATGCCCTTTCTGCACAGATCTTTCAGAACACTGTTGCCTTTTGTGCCTTGTCTGACAAGACCTTTGTAGTCTTCTTCTCGCACCTCCTTCCCACTGCTGCACAGAAGATCACGACTTGTCTGATAGAGGTGTGAGCGAGAGAATTCTTATAAAACTACGGAATAAAATGGATTGTAGGGGACTGGAATGCAATGTAATGGAATGCTTTCATTCACTCTGACCGCAGCAAATGCTTTGGTATTTCAACACGTGATATGCCCATTTAATATGATGTTAGAAGAATGTGTAGGCCTATGCGCGTGTGTTGGTACGGGTAATAAAACACTCAATGATTAAAATTATGTGCATTTTTTTGCATTGCGACTAAACAATATCTAAAGTGGCTTAAAAGCCAGCCATTAATGTTTCGTTCATTTGAATTCCAGTCGCCACAGTGCTTTCAGTTGTTTGGAGTAACCCCGGCATCTCAGAGACATCTGTCTAGTTCAATGAGGCATGCACTTCTATCAGCTCCCTCATTGTGTTACTCAAGCATAAAATTATTTAAGTAAAATTAAACATGAAAGATTAAACGTGTCGAATTTGACAACCAATACGCTAAAAACTGGTCAGACCGAAATGGAGCGGATAATTTAAACCTCCATAACAAGAGGTGAAGCAACTCAAAAGATACAGGCTTCACGGTTCTTTAAGGCATGCTAATTTTTGACCGTAAGCACACCTTTTTTGAACAAATAACGACTGTGAGCTTACACAGATACATTCGCAACCAGCGTCACATATACGTGACGCTGCATCTTTCTTCATTTTACATACAATAGTAGGATAAATTATTAAGGAATGAAAAAAATTGCAGCTGTTTGAAATCAAATTCTATTTGCTCGCACACCAAAGGAGGCATGGCGTTATTTTACATGTTGTGCAGAGAATTGTTGAATAAACTAATTACCAGTTTGACCGAAAAATTTGAGCACTTTTTGCTTCAAAATCTTAAAACTCACAGGTTAAATCCAATTAAAAACGAACGGAACTCATTCACTTAAAGGTTTTATTCTTTACAATCAACCTCTAGTGATAAAAATCAAGCAAAGGAGGCAGCTATGGGCTGCGATTCAAAATTCGCCTTCTTTTATCCGCGTTAACGTGGCATTCCCAGTCACCGACATGAAAGGCAGGTCGGAATTCATTGGAAATGCGCAGCACATAAATTAGACCCAGCTACGTGAAAATTTCGAATCCAAAGATTTTACCAACTATACTGCTCTGATATAATTTCAATTAAACTAACAATGCTTCATCATGTCATGTCATCATTGGAATGCATTCTGCAATTGAGGAGAAACAAATCAGAGCTCACTATAATACCCCTTTTGAATGACTCTTCACCGGATGGCACTAGCCGCATGACTGAGAAGGCGCCATTCCTCCAAGGAGGAACAGAACGTTGATTTCTCCAAAAGAGGTTTGATCATTTGCAAAATCTCATTATCAGAGTACCTGATGTATTCCTCTTAAAACTAATAACTTAAGAATTTACAGTACATCGTAAGTTTCAATTCAGAATAAGGAAGATTCATTTAGACAAAATTCGTGGTTGTTTATTTTGACATTACCTAATCACTACAATGAGTATCATGTCCCATTTGCCATCGTCGTCACACATGTGTGACGCCCTAGAACTTCTTGCCTGAGCATGACATATTTTTCTTCTCGGTCGATGGCAACTGGTTATACCACATCTTCTATAACAAACCGATTGTTCCTTTACAATGATTTGATAATCTTTTGTAAAGTAGAGATGGGTCGCACTCCCCTCTTTTCATAACAGGTAGCAAGGTTAGGCTACAAATTGGGTTTAGTATAAACAATTATAACAAGAACTGCCTAAGGAATGCATTGGAATAGAAGTGTGCTAGCTAATTTACTCTTCGAAGTATAGAAATGCTGCTCTTTGCTTGACGGGTAAAGCTCGACTAATCCAAATGAACACAATGCCGCACTTGGGTGTCAAAGAAGGAAGGAGAGATGGTTGAATTTATGGAGATTTCAAAATAAGGGCAGCCTCTTCAATGATGAATTTTCCAAATTGGTCAATAAGGATAAATACTCTGAGAGACTTGTTGCAGAACATCGTTTGTCGTTTAGAACCAATTTTAAAGTTCAGTCTTCCATGGGGATGAAATACTAACAAATCCCAACCGCAAAATCAGTAGCATTAACTCTCTCTTATCCATTCATTCAATCGGACGCATTTTTTGCTCTTCACTGGTAGCTTTGCATAGGTTGATGCAGAAAGTGAGCACAAAAGCCGCTATTTGACACAAGAAGTTTTTTATCAAGTCGTCTCTCTTGTTTCTGCGGTCTGGCCTCTAAATCGGTGATTCAGTGCCACGTCTATGCCTTCAGTCGTCCACCCTCTCACCTCCATTCTGTCTGGGTAGATTTCATAGGTACAAATTAACTAGACACAATGGTTTGCTACAATCCAAAGTTCTTTTAATCACACACAATCTCCACTTCTACAACGCATTTTATACCCTGAAGGATACACCTAACTCTATCTACTTCCAATTTTATCTCGGTTTCACCCTCTAGTTATAATTACTACTTCCTCTGTGAAAATGTAATTCTCTAACAAGGTAGATCTCAGCCGCAATTGTTTGGCCTTAAGAAGGGGAATATTTACCATTAGGCAATTGTATCTGCATTCCCCCCTCGGACACGCCCACAAAATAAATATCGTTTTATGAGCGTGAATTGGTGCGTGACTTAGAGGCATGAAATGGGTGGAGGATCTTTTAGGAATGGGCAAAGACATGCTCGGACACTCAACGAACGTGACCATACGGTATCATTACGAGTCACTCAATCCCTGAGCAGTAGAAAACTCAACATTTGTAAAGATAGTTGATCTTTTAAGTTTCTTGGTAGCTGTTAACACATGGTGAGTGCCAAGTATTGGCTTTGCAGCTTTATAATCACTTTCTTCCAAGTTGGTGGGAGGAAAGGAAGGAAGCATAGCTGCAAGTTTTGCCACCTTATTTTTTGATTAATCGTGTTTATAAGTGACAGCAAGTTCTCCATGGTAGGGAACAGCAACAAAATGTGGTATTTAAGCAATTTCTAAGCAGCGCCTTCTGCCACCATGTCGAATACCAAGCTGTGCTTACATGTAGATGGCTTCCTACTGGCAAGCATTTGGGGTGTTTCCTTGTTCACTGGATGACCCCCCACCCTTACGTGACATTTGTACAAGGTAGCATGATTTTGGACATTTTTCCGAATAGGAGGGACATTTCCTGCTTCTGAGCCTAATTAATGTACTGCTATGTCTGATGGTTGTATCAAAGCCTTTCCGTGCTGTGGAATTCGCTCATTTAGCAAATTAGAAAAGTCACGCGATGCAGATGAAGTTTTAGTCATCGAATAACTTTATTAGTCAGGCTAAATTTGTTCCATCGCTTTAAATTCGGGTTGTCAAAGGAGGTTTGTGGCTAGGCAGGGAACTCAAATGCACAAAAGGTATCTGACATGAATGGTCAAGGATACACATTCAGGCTAACATTAAATGGAATTCGGTCCGCCCCCTAATTGGTAATGCAACAATCCTTTTAAGAAGCCGAATACAACGAGGAAAGCTTTTGCCTTAAGAACAAGATCTCTGTGACACTATTGGAGCCAAAAGGAGGCGGTGGGTCCTTCGACGAAAAGTAATAGTTAGAGCATGTCACGAGCCGCGCCAGTCCCACCCGGATGGCTTCATACTACATGAGGCGCTAACAGAGTATGCTCACGGAGCAGCGTACGGGGATGAGAATTCTAGTGATCTCGCAAGCATCTAGAGAAGACGTCTTAGGTGGTGGACGTTCCACTCAGAGGCTCATTGGTAGGATGTTGGAACGGCTGTATGGCTGTCGCTGTAAGGCTCATTCATGGTGATTCCGAGACAAAACCATTAAGTAGAACGCCTGCCTAATACTAAATGTCTATTCAGAATCAAATCCTGAAGCGGGATTTGCAAAAAACTCTTTTCCGCCGGGGATGGGAAAAATCATTCAAACGTATTTGCTGCTTGGAAAGGTAGTGCACGTTGGGTGTTCTGCGATCGTCCTAGAAAACTTTCTCATGACGAAACATTTTAAACATTATTTGAAAGAGATTTATAAATGTTGCAGTGGACTACGAACACGTCTGAAAATTTATTGCTCATTCCTAAACCCTAAAGTGACGGTTTTGATGCCTATTTTTCTTCGTCCATACCATTCACCCATGTAATCGGTAATGTAACACCTGTAGAATGATTTATTCTTTTCGATAGGGGAGATTTAGAATCGGAGAAGGCAAAACTGTTAGGATAAACGGGTCTATACAACTTTGAAAGTGATGTTACATCATTTGACCTACACCCTTGAGCTCAAACCTTAAAAGCGCTTTGATGATATATGATGTAAAAAAGGTACCTTGGGAGGGTAAAGCGACACAAATCTTTATTAGGGAGAGCGCCTAAATGATTTACGCCTGCGGGTAAACATTCAACCCTGGAGTAACGCGATCGTTGCCAGTACGAAGACATAAACGACATTTTCTCAAAACAAAGTGCGATTGTAGGCCTCTGAATTTTGCATAAAACATAACATAAACGAAAGTATGGACAGATCCTTTGAATTACTGGATCAGACAAAACATGAGAGGAGTTGTTTGCAGGAAAGTGGATGCGATAGCACCGCATCATCGAAAAATTGTAAACACGTTAACTCACTTTAAGAAGGCCATTTCTGTTGAAATTTTAAAGCAAATGCTTATGTCAGAAATAATAAACATGAATTGTGGTTAAAATAGAACCGCCAGTTGTTTACATCTGGCATAAAATCTCCATTTAAGCAATTAAATAAGTCAAACTTTCAAACTTTTGACATCTGATTCTCTAATTAACAACAGAAAATGGATAGCTACCCAGTAGCTGACCAAATATATTTGAGAAAGGAAGGAGCAAATTTCTTAACTACGTACAGCGTTCAGCTAACATCTAGGATGTTTTGTCATAAGAATATGGAAGCGCCTCCTTAGTGGATCCCGCAGCCGTGTCCAGGTTTTTTTGCGGTAAATGATTTTTCACGGGAAGGAATGGACTGTCAACAAAGGAGTATGTGTTGCCTCCTTAGATGTACAATCATTACAATCCAAATGTCCTATCGCCGAGAGTTTCATTGCACAATCATTGTTCAACTCTGCTTGAAGTCACCAATTTGTTGGAAATGAAAATATTCCACCATCACACACTCACCACCACCTAATCTGGATATAGTTGATGGGATCAAATAAAGCCTGACATCAGAATTTCAAGCACATTAAACTGGACGTCACGGTGATTAATTCTGCACTACTGATGAAATACCCAGTAAACCCAGGTACTCAATTACTGTCTATGCTCTATGGAACTAAAAATAGTCCTTTACGTAAAGGCCACTTCATAAACTGTCTGAATATAAAGTAATGCATTTTCTGGTTCATAGCAGGAAAACAATGCTTTGTTCTTAGAGCCAGTCTTGCCTCGATTGGTGGCTTGCGATTTTAGATGGGAGCAGCTCAAGCTATTGTCTTCTCTTCTCGTTCGATAGTGTCCCCTTGAACGCATCAAAAGCTCTCTCTGCTTGCCTACTAGATTGAGAGTGCTAAATTTGAAGCTGGCATGATGCCAGGATATGTGATGTCATTTTTTTGGGCAGCAAATTCATCAAATACCAAGCAACCTTCAAAAATATGCACATGGGAGAGTGTCAAACCTTGTCGCATGTTGACCTTCTGTGGCAGTCATTGGGATTGCTCAGAGGGCGTGAGTGATGGCAGTGCTGCACAGCCCTCGATTTGAAGTGCAGCAATCGTATCGCTTTTTGGATACTACATATTCACTGATAAGGAGTAATGGGGCATCATCTCTGTCACCGCCCTCCTTCTCAAGCGGATATTTGCTTCTCTCGGTTAACACGGTGATGATTCTGAGACTAAAAAGGACTACTGCTAATATCATTTACCAGTAATCATATCGCAACACCACGACTTGTGGATGGTGGCTGATTGCAGGTATGAGGCCAAACAGGTTTAAACTGGCCTTAGCGGCGTGATACATTCCAGTGGATGATGTGCAGTGAAAAAACTCAGTACAACAGCTATCATGGAAATGCCACTTCACCACCACAATCAGCAGTGGCAGTATTAGTGTTACGATGGGCCACCAATTTCCTCTGTTCGCGTCTAGTTGTAGCTGCTCTGGGTAATCATTTGATCAAATGATAGAGCACTACTAGCGGTGAAGTGCAGCGGGTTATGAAACGATTGCTTCGACTGCATCTACTTTATGAGTTAGTATTCGCCTTAGAGTTAACCGGGCAGGACTGGCAGCACCCTTTCCTGCAATCAACACAGTTATTCTGCTGGTACTAGTGCATCAGTACCAGCTTTAGAACCTGAAAAACTACCAAGCTCGGTAGTGTAATTAGAGAGAAAAAGAGTTCCCTTAATCTTGGAGTCAGGATGTGATTCAAGCTCCAATGGGTCAAGACGGCGGAATACTTGTCTGTACAAACCTCCAGACTGCATCATTCCCATGGAAGATCAAATTAGTGTCATGTTGAAGATTGATCAAACGTGGCATTCTTCACCGATTTGGCAGAAGTACTGGAACATCTGTAACATTCGTGTGACAAGAAGCCGTGGATAAAAATGGGTGGTTTGAATCGTTAGTTGGCTAAGTACCTTAATTTAAACC
The DNA here is from genome assembly GCF_000524195.1 of Echinococcus granulosus. NCBI lineage: Eukaryota > Metazoa > Platyhelminthes > Cestoda > Cyclophyllidea > Taeniidae > Echinococcus > Echinococcus granulosus. The sequence continues at coordinate 745,233 of NW_020170414.1, read as the reverse complement.
GTTTTTTGTGTATAATTCCTGATCCTGACATGTATCAGGAGGTTACGGAAGTGCTGCCTTAGGGAGTCCGCCGCTTCATCAAAAATGCAGCCTTGTGATGCTGTATTGGTATCAGACTGTAATATTAAACAAGCACTTCTGGACCAATTAGCGAAGCGGAAGATGTATCTTATAAACACCATTCTGCTACCTTTAACAAATCTTCATACCATCCGAACCACGAGTCGGTTTATGGCAAAACCTGCAATGTCATTGGCGAAGCCATCGGTTCATAATGCTCCTATTGGGCATCAATGAAGGTAGTCAGAATATTTATCTGTATTAACATCTCCATCAACTTCAGGCGATACTCGAGTAACAGATTCACTATTTAAAGACCCATCATCGTCGTCAAGTTGCTGTGGCCCAATAAAATGCCCAAAGAAGATAGAGAAGGCCAAGCACTCCTAATCCTTACTCAATTTAAAAAAATAGATTTGTTTAACCGGTGGCTCCCGTGCAGATGTACAAGACGGCACCTAGTTATCTTCGAGTTTGAGTAACTGGTGTGTGCCACTGTTCTGAACCGAGTGACCATAGAGGATAAATTAACTCCCATGGGTGATGCTCATGGCCAACACGCATGTGCGCTAGTGATACCACCCATGTCAGGTGAGTGAGTTCCATCATTAAAAAGTAAAAATTTTAGCCAAATTTTCCGAATCGCCTCAGGACAGTCCTTAGAAAACAAGATTTAGCAATTATGATCCTCATTTTACCTACATTTATTCGCAGAACTTCAAGTGTTTGCATCGAACAGTGTTAAGCAGTGTGTAATGAGATGCCTACTTTAGATAAGGCAAAAGTAATTAAAATTACCGCATGATTTTTGATGGGTATAAAGTATCCTAATTAGGTTTGTGTTGTAATTTGCATAAAAATCAAATAAATCCAGAAAGGTTCCCAAAATATACCAAAATCACCAATCTATCATCCTTGCTTAGGGTAATACAGAGCTGCTTGAAATCCCACTCTATGTGGCAAACTTCGACACTGGAAACAAAAATTTTAACTTTACATGAGTTTATTTCATTTTTTTTGTTCAACTGCCAATTTTGTGTGGTATGCGATTGCCTCGTGGCTAGAAACCGTAAATAGTCACGCGGAAGAATAGCATCATGGGGATGTGGAGGAGGAGGAGGATGGAGAAGGTGATGATGATGCGAATGAGGCGCTGTTCCTATTCCACCCATTCTCTCTCCGCCGCATTCTTTCTTTCTTCCTCTCCCATCTTAAAGTGTATATTTCCCACAACTAAGTTTTGCAGCCATTGTAAGGCGTCTTGCCTTGCCTAGCAGAGGCATCATTCTTCTCACTGACTTACAAGTTCTGACCCCTTGTCTACGGAAGGGAGATGGGGATGGTGAAATAGATGCGGAAGCAGGAGAGAAAAAAGAAAGAGAAGGGATTAAAGCTTCTCCTTTTTATCGCTTGTGTTAAGCTGTAGGCAGTAAATGCATCTCAACCAATTGCGCAATTCCTTCTGCTGAACATAACATAGAAGCGCAGAATGCTCAACTGACCTCACAACGCATTGTTAATATCTCATCACAAGTCTTTCAGCCTTTCAGCCAGTCAGTGAGCACCGGAGGGAACAAATACGCGCTTATGGAACGTAGGTGAAAGAAGTGGAACAATAAACTGGTATGTGGTAGGCATTTGCTTAGCTTCCACCAACATCTCCCTCTCCGGTTGCCACTTCCAAAAGGTCTTCGCCGACAACGACACAGAAAAATGTTCATGGTGAAGAGTCAAGTTGTCTTATGTCTTCCTGGACGTCGTGATACGTCATCGGAAGCAAATAGACAAACCCATTTATTATGGGTGGTGCATGCTACGGTCACACCTCCAAGTGATGAAAAGCTGCCGTATCTTTTGAAACTGTTAAATCTCCGTTCCTATGTATAGAAGGTCGAATTTCAGTAGATTCTTTTATTCAACGGGAGAAAATAAGCGAAAATTATAGCATACAATCAGGCATATCGTACTCATAATTTGACATTCAAATCACAAAATTTCTTACAGCCCAAGTGGAGGCAGTAAAGGGAGCTGGATTAGAATTTGCACCACTTTCCATTACCTGGTGGATACCGAACGCTGTAATGATCAATGCTGGTATGGTTTTGTCTTGTAACCTACGTGTAGCTTTATAGCCCCGGATCATTTCTGACCTCGTGCTAATACATACTAGTGTTACAGAATAGGTTTATTCGAAGGCACAGAAGGGTCGAAAGGCCATAAGCATATTTGAAAATTTGTGCAATATAACTGCTTTAAATTGTAAGGTGTGAGAGGTGTGGTAGCACCTAGACATAAGCTTAAACCGGAGTGAGTTCCTTCTAAGGTGTCCTCACTTGCTTTACTGAAATGGGACCTTAGTTTTACGAAATAAAGCTCAGTCTGATTTTATCCACGGCTACGATTTCCTAAATTTGATCAACCAAATTACTATCTCTTTGACATTTTAAACAAATGGACAACTCACGACCTTGACGTGTCAAAGAAGACGGGCTTTCTAGTAGGTGTATCTGCACTGCAGGCTGTGGGGACCATTCATCCTTCTCGGCACAATATAGAAGACAAGGCAAGTTCACTGTTTTCTTCCACGGGATAGTGAGCTTCTCCATGGAGTCTGCTAATGTCACCTTGAAATTGGGTACAGAGAGAGATGAATTAAAGGCTCAACAATCTGTTTGTTTATTCCCCTCTACATGCACAGCTAAAGCAATAGTTACCCCTATAAGGAAAGTGTTTGTGTGAAGAAACTCAGACATGTTCATTATTGCAGCGTTGAGGGTGACACATAGACCGCTCACCTCTGGTTCATTGAGAGCCGCTCCACCCTTTTAGGCATTTTATTACTTGGGGCCTTCAGTCCCACTCCCACCGAACAGCACAGACCTCTGTACTCCAGTCTTTATCCAGGGCTGTATAATCTCACTCCTCCTTTCGTCTGTTTGTAATCCATCTAGTCTGATGGCAGTGGCTGATGCCATTACGAATTACAGGAAGATTCTGCACCCTTAATACACCCAGACAATTTATTGCACAATTCTTTCACTCATGTCTCTCTACCATCCCTAACCCCTGATCGTCCTTACCGTCGACCAACATTGTGTCGAATTCATCACATTACACCTCTCCAAGTAGGCTATTTCACAACGCCACCCTCATCAATGACTTCAGCGTGAGAGGCGTACCTTAAAAACCAAGGCAGGTAGTACTGCTTTACTTGTCCATTGATCTAAACGGCGAATTGAACAGTCTAAACAAAGGAAAGTTCCTTCTAAAGTACCTTTGCTTGTTTTGCTAAAGTGGGACCTTAGATTCAGGAAATAAAGTGCAGTCAGATTTTATCCAGGGCTACGATTGCCTAAATTTGATCAGTCAAATTACAATCTGTTTTGCATTTAAAATAAATGAACACTTTTGTCAATGAAAATGGAAAAATGTGCATTGCTCTGCTAGAGTTATAGACAAAAAGGCTTTAAAGCCTTTGTGGATGACAAAAGCGATGTCTGAGAGCTAACCTTTGGAGTGATGCATTCTTGTGTAGTTGGAAGTTAAACTACAAGTAGTCACGAAGAAAAGAACTTCACGTGCAAATCTGGCAGACCTGATGCTTTGTGTCAGCATGGAAGGCATGTAAATTAATTGGGAGGGAAAAGTGCCCCTTCCTCTGATGCAACTGCAGGCAAATTTGTACGTGCCAATCACCATCCCAGTAATGGAGGTAGAAAGGAAAAATCCGTTACCCTAGCATATCTCTTGGCTGATTTTCAGGTCAGGCAAATGCAGAACCCTAGAGCTCAGACAGGAGACAGTGAATTCACAATAAATGAAATTGCAGTGATTACACGGCAGCTTTGCCTCGTCCTACCTGAATAAAAATTAAAGCTTCCACTGTTATTCAGCCACTTTTTTCCTTCAAATCATTTGCTTCACGAATAGGGCATCAATTTTCAAGGTCAAGCAGCTGTGTGAAAAATAATGCGTCAGTGACCTCTAATAAAGGTCATTTTCTATTCCAAATGGTAAACACTTAAGTGGTGGTTGCCTAGCCTTAGGATCTTTAATAAATTAAATTGCAGTTGCCTGCACTATCAAATTGATTCTTGCATCGACTACTCTGCTCTGTTCAAGTGCTCCTCGCCAAATCACCTTTTTGGCTTTTTTTTTTAGTATTTACGCAAATAATGCATTTGACACACACTTGTAAACACAGGAAAACAAGATAAATGGGTGGTGAATTAAAACAGAATGTGGGTAAATTATGTGGTGATCTTCTCCCAGGTTATTTAGACCGCATGAGAAAGAGCAGATTCTTGCCAGAGTTCGGCAATCGTCTCTAATGCTTGGAACAAAATTACCACAAAAATGGGCCAAAAGTGAGGAGGCATGACAAAAATTCCCAGATTTTCTCGTCTCTAGTCTTGTCAAATGTCAAACACCGTGACACCATTGGGACTGATAATAGGGTCAACTCTCATGTTTATTCTTTGACAAATAGCTATAAGAAATTGAGGAATACTTTAGTTAAAAACCCACTTATAAAACAAGAATTTTGTAACCAATCGTTGATAATGGCAGCTTGAGTTCAATCAAAAGTGACTCTCTCATTTAGTTCCTCGGTGAAAACTCGAAGCTGCCGACTGCATCCGTCTTTGAACTTTACTTTATTACAAAAGCCAAATGAAAGTTTCCATTATTTTTGATGCAAAGAATCAAGGGAAACCTTAAAAGATGAGATCTCGGATTCATAATCCGAGCTAAGTTTACAGTCATATTTTTGCAATAGTGCATCCCTAGAATGCATAAATTTCAGGATAGTCATGTGCAACTGCTTCAACTTCACAACGATTACACAACATGACTTTCCCTATTCACCCTTTAGTGTAATTCTCAGGAATAATAACCTTTTTATTCCCTAATCGTTGTAAATTGCAAACAGTAGGTGATAAGGGAGCAAACCCTCCTAAGGAAGTTCCGAGATCTTCAATGAATGCTGACATAAAGCGTTTCAGATAAGAATGACATGGTCAAATACTAATGATGCGACTATAGGTCATTGACCCAGACAAACAATCTATTTATGGATACCTGGAATTGTACATGCGTATGAAAAAGGCAAAAAAAATAAATTATTGTAGTGAAATACTAATTCTAAAGGGGCCTTTAATGCATTAACTTTTGCAAAAGCGGTTTCATTAACAGTACATTCCACATTTATCAAACACTTTGTTGCCAGAGCGAAATAAACTCAGTCGTGGCCGATTCCATTTCCATCTCGCTTTTTTTCCCAACTTACCACTTTATCGCGCATGCAATTGTTTTGTGCCAAGAAAAGTAGCAATCACTCGGCGGAATATGGAGAATTGGGGCCCAGATGTCTTGCACTAATTCACGCTAACAAAATTCCCTCACTCACTAACAAGACCTGACTGCGTGTTGAGGCGAAAAAGGAAAAAAAGAAGAGGACGAAAAAGATGGGGAAAAGAGGGAGAAAAAGGCTTTTCTTTCACACTGGGATTGCGTTTTGTTGTATGCAGCAAATGTATCTCAACTGTAGCTGTTTGCCTTTCTTATCAAGTGAACAATTCCATCGGCTTAAACGTAACAGTGAAGTGGGACAGATGTATTGTGATTGAATGGTTTGTTTGCTCAACGAACACCACGACATAATGCCAATTTCGCATTGCCGTTCGGCGGGTCAGTCGGCCCGGGCATCAGATAGTATATGATTAAACAAGGAAAAATTACATGCTTATAGAATGTAGATGAAAGAAGTGAAACAATAAATTCGTATGTAATACCCTTTTACTAAGTCTCCACTATTACCTACCCTTCGTTCACCTAGTATAGGTAAACGCATTTTTTACAGTATATTACACTGCATCATTACTCACCTAGCGCATTACTCAAAGCTGTCCTCCTCCTCTAACAACAATGCATGAATGTCCATTGCAAAGAGATGTTTTGTCTGTTTTCTATCCGAATGTCATAATACGTCACTTGTTTGTGAGTAGAAAAGCGTTACCAGAACTAAATCAAAATTCGCATTCTCTAAGGGCTTCTGCATCTTTGGAACCGATTCATGCTCCATTCTTGGAGGAACTGATGAGGAATTTCAAACCGACAGCGCGACGCATCAAACCTATGCTTTATTATGCATGAATATTAACAAATGTCTCTTCTTTGCATGCTCCCATAGGCTAAAAGCAAAACCGCACAATCATTTTAGTCATCTGGTGCTTCGTACCAGATGTTCGCGTTAGTGGATTGTCTGTGAACTTTCTCACAACTTTGTTTCGGCTTTCCCGCGCGGTTAATTCTCTTCCGTTGGCACAGAATCAGATTTTCCCATCTTTGCACGTCCTCCAATTAAAACTACACCGCTCTTGCTTTCTGCGTTTGCAGTTTTCTTTTAAGCAAAATGTGTGTTTTTAAAACGGTTTTAGTTGTACGTGCACCTCTAAAACACGGTAATTTACCACTTTTACTTATTTCAGAGCCACAAAAAGGAGCGATATCATTGAGATGTAAGCGTAACTGCCTATTGATAACGGGGTCTTTGTGAAATGACAATGTCATCTTGCAGTCTACGAACTATTTATGACTCATACTCTTCCTAGTCCAGAGAAGGCACAACAGGCCTTTTTAGCTTATTTCGAAGAAAAAACGGCATCACTTTGATATTAATTGCTAAAGTGACAACTCCCGTACCTTACTTTACTTTTATTTTAGTCTTGTACAGACAAAACATTCGTAAAAAGGGCAATAACACATTTTCGATTAGTTCAAACTTGAAAATAGAATAGAATAGGCGATTCACCAAGATCGGTAGACTTGATAACGAGAATGACGTGTTTTGAAGTCATCTATGACATATTTCGGATTTGCATTGTTAGATTCGAAAGTGCGGAACAGCTTAAGGGCTGCGTTCCCACATAGCCTTGATTTACTAAGACTTGGTTTAGGCTACCGTCGGGAAGGAGAAAACAGCGGATTGAGGAGTTGATTTGAGAACCAAATAGGAGAAATTTGTCGGTTTATTCTGACGATTGACTCTCGTCGCGCTTCATCTGGGAAGAATTTGTTTCCATTTGACATACCTGTACTGGTCTAATCAGCATTCCTCAGGAGTCTGTAGATGTAAATAAAAACTGGGTTAAATTCTCAATTAATTTGGCCTGGATTAATTTGTTTTTTGCAACAGAAAGGCAAAATATCATAAAATAGTGAGGAATAATTTGGTTTTCATGTTTTCCGCTTTAATTTAGAGCCTTTACGTTTTTCGAATTTAGTATGAGTAATTATGAATAATATTAACGACAAATTATTTGACTGTTACTTGTTCAGTGTATTTTCATTGATGATGGCCTTGGGTGAATGAACAAATTTGACATTTTTGACAATACCCGACCTTCAAAGATATTTTTCCCCTCTTTTAGCCCCCAAAGAACATTTATAGAAGTAGTCAAAAGCCCACTTTTGTTTTAAATTGGAACACAAAAGATGTGACTGCATCCAAGAGGCCTGTGACATTAGGTGCATTACAATTAACAGTTGAAAGGAGATAAAAGGAAAATAGTGGGTTATTGAGCCATACATGGGATGAGGTTTTGGGTGAATGCATTTGACGGAAAGCCTAAGTCTCAAACCACCACAATTTTTTATTAGCAGTCTTTATTACCCAATCTCCTATAATTTTTCCCATTTGTAAAAATAGTCCTATTCCCCTAAATTGCCGCCTATGTCACACATGTGTGACATATACCCCTTATTAGTATATTTTAGCTAGCTTAACTGAGCGAATTCGTTGTGTTTACAACGCTAAAGTTGGATTATTTAGATTCCGAAATGGGAGTCATATTTTTTCCCGTCCTTTAAGTGTCGTGCCTTTAACTGTGGTGAACGAGCGTCCTTTAAGACAGACCGTAGTAGTTAAGTCTACCTTGTAAGCAACTTTGCTTAGTCGGACACAATGTTTTAAAGTGCCTAAATCAAATACCAAATTTTCAATTCTAAGGCTCTTTTTTGTTTATAAGAAGCCTCTGAATATCAACAATAAAGTGAGTCAAAATCAAGCACCGAGACATTGTTTAGATCTCTTCAAGTCATTCCATTTCAGATAAGCAGACTTGTTTGTTCATCAAACATTTATTTTGCTTATTTTGTCATAAGTGAGCCTCCGATAAGGACATTATCTTTTAAAAAAGATTCTTCCAAAATTGGCCCAAATTCCGCCTCCGTGCGGGGGAATTCGAGCTTGCAGTATTAGTGTCATTTTCTTGATGAGGAATTCTAGCTCCTAATTTTTTACCACAAAAGTTGCATTTTTCCCATTCTAGAGAGAGCATAGCAACCTGTCCGGAAATGCATTCAAGGCATATTATTCCGGCATGTTTCTTATGGCAACTAACAAGAGATTTCCACATGTTCTCATACACACATTTGTGTTATCTTTATTTGCTAGAAGGCCTTTAGAACCCATAAAATATGCTCTTAAAAGAATTGGATATTGTTCCTATTGTTCTGTGCACTTTTTACACTTCAAGCTAGGAAAATAATATGGCCGATGGGCTGGCTAGCTGTCCACCTCAGACTCTCTTTAGGAACGAAATTTAGGAAATGTCTTTATTCCGCCTTTTCTCACAGATATCAGGGACGCTGTGGCACTGAAAAGGTGTTGTGTGTTCAAAAGCATTTAAAGAAAATTAAAATTTCCATTTTTTAAATTGTTGGACAGCTTAGTCGTCTGATATATAACTAAGTCATGTATGCCATACCATCCACGCAAGGACGAGAGTCTAAAAGCTTTTAATAGAAAAAAAAAAAACAATAAGTGACCAAACAGCAAATCATTTCTTTAGTCTCTATGCGTTTTATGAGTAAATTTATAAACTCAAACAGTTTAACTTAAAGTATACCGATTTTCGGGATAAGAAGCTCGCATAAAGCTATTGCAGCAACGAACCGAGATCTAAAATTAACAAAATCAAGTTTTTTTTAGAAGAAGTGGTGACTGTAAGTTGATCGGAATGTCTAACAAGTACCCCTGAAACACGACAGGATGACATTCAAATGGTACATCTATCTAAGAGCAATTTTAGTTGACAGAGAGAGCGATAGCTGTAAAATGTCGTCACATTTGCAGTTTAGCTTCCTGGATCATTTCAGTGAACCTAATCGCTATTGTGATGGCTTAGGCAGCTATACAATAACCGTGAGAGTTGAAGGTAACATTTAGACACTGACCGGCTGTACTTGCATCATGAGCATTTATCTTGTAATTCCAAATGGTACGATTTTTCGATTAACACAATCTTCACCGGAATCTGTTTCAGGAAGATATTAGCTATCACTGCCTATGCTTTTTATAAGTTCAATGCAAAACCAATCTCTCTTGTTTTTTTTCCGGTCTGGTTCTTTTTTATTTAATTAAATCGGTCACACGGGCGTGACGTGCGGCTCAAGCAAAGAAAATTAGGAAGAACATACATGGATAACGCTGCTGTCAAATGTGTTACATTGATGGAATAGCTGAAACGTCAAGCATTTCATCATCCGGTCCTTGTACACGTCGGTTCGGCTCAATTTCGACATTATAATAACCCCCTCATCTCCACAACCTCGGAGGAAGGTCAACCGCCACCGTCGGGGTGATCATTCATTGCTCTATTAGAGTATCAACAATTGCACACCACCGAACTCATTGATCAGGCAAAACAAAGGGAAACAATCCCCTTCAATTCGAGATCATTTTTTCGCCTATTCCGCTGTGTTTCAAAGTCGGCGCATCTGTTTGGCGTAACCGATAGCCAAAAGAGCTGATAAAACACACATGTCACATTTTTGGGAGGCTGAGGTCAGGTAGGAAAATTGGGCCATCGCATGTGTGAAACTGGATGTTGTGGGTCCGTTTCAAGTGGTTTTCAGGAAATTCGAGGCTTCATTTCTACCCACTGTGGTTTTTCGGGAGCTCTGATTTCACACGAAGTGGGAACTGAATGATAAAAAGTGAACGTTTCCAAATTATTATTAGAAATTTTCCATTTCGAGAGTTTTAATATTTTTTAATCATGCGCAAATATCATGAATTTGTCAAAAAATATGCGCATGCCATTTTAAAATATGGAAATGAAGGCAACGTAAAGCATCAGGGAGCGATGCAGAAGCTGTCATCCACCCTAGACTACAAATGTTGTGCTAACTGACAACCGCATCTCCTTAAAACATGACCAAATTTTGCGATCTTTTCTGAGTGCTAAAGCAGCCCTTTACTTACATCTTCTATCCACCAATTCTCCATGCATCTTTGAAGTTGCCTGTAGAAACAAATTTCTGACAGTGGAGGCGATGTTGAAGTTCATTTCCCAACTCCACAGAAACTGTTTCCAGGAGTGCAGAAGTGAGATGATGTAATATTTCGATGAACTTTTTTCACTCTCTATTCGTTAACAGCGGCTAAACACTCGTCGAGACATGGTCTGTAGCTTTATTCCTTCCAAGGCGTGGCACTGTATCTCTGGGTTGTGATGGTAAATGTAGTTTTATTTCATTCTGACACAAAAAATTGCACATCTTACATTTTAAAAGCCTAAAATTACATCCTCTTAGGTTCCCAAGAATAAGCTGATACTGTGCTTTGGCCAGCGCTTGTGCAGGACCCCGAGACTTTCCTGAAGGCGATAAAAGACATAATACTTGGGCGGAGTGAATGTATTCAGCATGCAGAAGGGTCTGGGACTACTGGAATGTCCCAGAAGTCAGCCCACCTGACGAAGGTACAATGACCAAGACACAGAGTGGCTCTTTACCAAAACCACAGGATTAAACAAACAACGATTAACGTAGCCCGCCTCCTCTTTCGAGCATCGTCCCAGGCGCTCTCGTTGGTCAACCTCCCGAGTCAGCCATCACAACGCAATAGGTGCTGTAAGGAAAATACCCACGAGCCAAACGTGCCTGTTAACGAATTTCCATGCAACTGGGAAGATATCTGATCTCAACGTCACTCTCCTGGCAATTCTACTGGATTTAGTGTTTCATCTGGCCTGGGAACTGGATTCGGGGAAGGGAAATCGAGCTTGCCATTACGCGTGTCCATGGCTAGGCTTAGGAGCACTGGCCTAAATGCTGATTTATGCAAAGCAGGAAGGGATTTAACACAGCTCTATGAGGATAAGATTTTGCGTCTGTTCCTCCTTGCCATGTTATTTTTACTTCGAGATTGCCCACTCATATCTATTAGGCTTCTCTCCAGCCATTTGAGAAGAAGAGGCTGTGTCAGGAGCTCACTTTTTCGAAAACTTTATGCAGGTACGATAGGGGAACTCCATGTCAAAACTTTCCCAAATGGCCCGAGGCTAATTTCGCTTCCGTTGTTAATGACTCTCCTGCAGAACACGGGACTGGACAGTTGCCAAAGGCAGACGTCATTCTCACTCTTCTGTTATGGGTCGTCATCCATTCTCCCATCTGTGGCATGTGTCCTTCGTCCACCATGCTAAGGTTTATCACCCAGCAGTAGAAATCAGATCGGATTCGCTTTTTGCTGCCACCATTGCAGCGCTCCAAGACTTCCCCGAAGACGAAAGAAGACAACACTCAGGCTACTGGCATTGCTTAGAGGCCAGCCCACCCGGTGAAGGTGCAACAGCCATGACACCAAAAGTGGCCCTTTACCAGAACCGGAGATTTAAACAATCAAGGTTGTGCATTTGTGGTATCATGGAGTTTAGGCTGTTTGTACAATGGCTTGTGTAAATTTAATCACTGATTCGAGAGCTGCATTTAAATAGTTGCATGATAATAGATCCTCCACAATTTATTTAAATTAAAAGGACTGGAGAATTTCAGCAATTCAGTTATAGTTTTGAATTTTCCAAAAAAATAAACACTAAATATGCTAAAGCATTTACGTTTAAAAGCGCTGACACTCGAGGGACTTCACCAAAAATGTCAACTCGAGTGCAGGTTAAAGTTACGTGAAAAAAGAAGAGAATGCAAGAAAGAATTAATCTTTATTTGTCATTTTATAAATAAAGTTGGCGTTCCCAGTTGTTTACCTGATTTAATGCAGATTTGTTATTTTCCAAGTCTGTAGACGGCATATTCTAGACGATGGTTGTTTCCCCTCTGTAAAAGGCCACCTTTTGAACACAGTCGTTTTTTCACGTTTTTTTCCGGCTAAAAAATGCAGAGAAAAAGGGATTATGCCTTAAAATTATCACCTAGACTTAGAAGAAGAAATTGGAGGACTCCAAACTCACTTTATTGCAGCAAAAGGAAGGCAGCAGAAGTCGAGGATTTGTAAAAATTGGTCTAATTTTTGACTGAATTTGGCCTTAAATTAAGGATTTGGATAATTTGTGGACTTTGAATGCAGAAATGAGGTTCTTTTTGTCGTAGACATCGGATGATTTTCTCGTCAACTATTCAAGGACTTCCGTCTAGAAAATAACTTCTTTATTAGGGCAATTTTTAGGTCTTTGTAAAAAAAAAGCAAAAGTTGAATTTAACAGTCATGTAAATTTTACTTCTAGTTTGAAATCGCTGCACATTTGCTTCTTCCAAAGTACATATCTTATGTACTTAGCGGTCCATTTCTCAAACAGATAGATTGAAAGTCGAGAAAGGAGACATCTTTTTTATTCCACCCTAATTATTAGTCTATGTACTTTATTAATCGTCAAAACCATATCCTACTTACTATTGTGAAAAACTTCCCTTTAATTAAACTTGTAATGAGAGGAACGTTTAACTCTAGCTTCTTTCACTTAGAATGGGAAGGCTTTTCTCTTAACATTATTCGTCTTTGCGGGGAAGACGAAGCAGTTATTTAACTTTTATTGCTATGCTAGGTAGCTCTGGACAAAATTGCGCATTCCAATTCGAATAGTGGATAAATGTCAGCATATCTGATGCATATTTGTAGCATGGAATGACTAGACGCCCGCTCTGACAAATGGTAGCCCATTTCCGGATTCAGTCTTGATAAGTGTCGAGTGCCTCTGTGGAGTGAATCCAGGCATCAGGTCGACGATTGCCTATTTCCATCCGTTCGGGAGCTGCATTTTGTAAACTGAAGAAAAGCTGCTGCACATTGTGCAAATCGGTTAGCCAGGGATTTCTATCTCATGATATTCAATACGGATATCCCCAGTATTTCTTTCTCACGGTTTCCTGATTATAACAGGATCCTGAGTGATTACTCGGCTGTACTTGGCAATGAGAGAATGATTGAAAATTGGAAGAATTTAACGTTTTTTTTAAAAAAAAATTGGACCAGATTCTGTGGGAAGCAAATTGACAAATTGCTGGAATTTTAGTCGGCATCGACAAGCATTCCCCAGGGAAGGAATTACTGAAATCAAACATAACTTTACTCCTGTCGATTATATTGCCGAGTATAAGTGCATAAACTGCAAAAGGCCAAAAAATACTGAAAGTAGGTTGACGACCCGACTACAAGTAACGACATTTCAGTTGTTTTAATCGCAAAAGTTGCCCTCTGCACTTGAAATTTAAAAGCACACAAAGGTTGTCTTTAAGTGGAACGGAATGCGTAAAAAAGTGTAGCTTTTTTCAAGAGCCATTCTTATTATGTTGATTCATCGGTAGATGTTCGAATACTGATTGAAAGGAGGAAGATTTAACTTTATCACGAAAGTCTGCTTTATTCGCGTTCGCAACCGTACCTCGATTCATTCATCAAGAAGGCCAACTTTTGGATAGGAGTTCTCCTAATTGAGCGTTACCAACACCAATTTGTTACTCTGTTTGGGAAAATGGGGTGCTTTTTCTTTCCTTTGGCCAAGAACACGTTTTGTTAGGCCGCCGAAGCACAGACGTAGTCAATTTCACCACCTCACATTCGCCAGCCCATCAAAGTCACTCAGTACGCTATCGCACTTTGATTATCTTTGTAAAGTCAAGATAATTATCTAAGTACTTTTAACGAAATCTTGTAGGAATGAATCCCAAATCACATTTGGTTTTGTCAAAACAGCAATATTTGAAAGGTGGTTGCAAACACATCGTATGTAGGAACGAAGGAAGATGATTGGCGGTGTAGGGTACAGCGCGTTACAATGCTCTCCTCATCCATATCCCATTAAACTGAAACAATTCAGCGCTGCATTCAGGTAAGATGACGGAATAGAAGTTTGTGCGATTTGTAGCTAGGTCGTCAGAATGGGGTATAAAGAGAAAAGAGAATTTGTTACATACACCCTGGCATTCAAAAGCTGCTTTTGAATGCCAAGGAGTGCTGTGGGGAAGAAATTGTCGGGACTCCATACCTAATCAGCTCTTTCCAGCATTTGTAACATTTGATCTTTAAGAAGGAAGGCTTGATGCTTAGGCTTTTTAATCGTTTGTGAAAGCAAAATTATTAAAAAGATCGGGCATTACGAAGTCATTAGTGTGTAATGTCATAACCTGTTTACTTTCATAAAGGAATTCGCTATTCTGGACCATTCAGCTTATCGGCACAAACAATGCCACCGTTTTCCACAATATTGCGTTACGATAGCTCATTTCTCGTCCACATACTAATGGAGCCCCTTAGTGCACATTTTGATTAGTTGAAAGAAGAGGGTTGAAGGAGACAGAGCGACTTAAAAAGTAGTTTCGCATAAGACCCCCTAATCTCACTGGGTAGGGTAAGTGTTGAAGCTTTTGTTGGTGCTTGTCCAGGCAAAGTCCTGTGTCACCAAGGTAGGCAACTGCACTCATAATTGTTTCTGTTTTCGGGCAATTATTTCTCTTAGCTTTGGTGGCAACAAAATTGCGTCCGGGGTAAATGATTCACCAACCTTTTGGTTGCGCAAAACTTTTCTGTCTAAATCCCGCCCTTTTTTTCCTACCAACCTCAAAGTGGAAAAATTATTGCTAGAAATGGAGAAAAGAAGCCTACACATCTTGAAACCATTTGCACTTGAGGTTCTTGTATGGCTGCATTTTAAAAACTGAAAATTTCTGCAGGCATTTGCACTCTGAAATCTAGAAAAAAAACGAGGACTTATGTTTGTATCCTTTATGCAGAGCTTAAAAGAAACATCCCTGACACACACCAATCGCAATTCCTTCAGACAATTTTTTTCAAAAAAATAGCATGAAGTAGTTGTTCAACTGCTAAGGAGGAAAAAGAAAAAGAACCAATAATGTGCGCCTACTGGTTGTAAGGACTTGGTAATTTTTTTTTTGTCAAAAGTAGATTTTGGCGCGCCTGCACCTGCAACTCTTCTGAGCAAGCCAAATCCCGGGCCTGGTTGAGGGCTGCGCAACAAATTTTTGGACACAGCAATGCGTAACTGCGAGATTTGGCCTGGATTCCTCCAAATGTTGTTTGGACGTGTGTGTGCGTGCGTGCCGTTGGTGTGTGCGTGTCGGTGGGGTGTAGTCGGTGTGCAGACTTTCCATCTGATAAATGATTCACTCCGTGCCACAGGCTGCCATTCCCAGGCCATCCTATGATGGGACATGGGAGGTAAACAGAGGGACATACTCGTGTTTGTTTACATGCCGGTTGCCTGGACAGTCATTCCAGTTCGTGTAGTTTAGCAAAGTTGGTGATTTAAACCCTCATGAAAGTTGTTGTACCTGCCAATTGCGGTCTAAAGTGGTTGACAGCTTGATCTTCCTTTTACGATTAAATGAAGGAGGAATGGTCGTTGATCTTCTGTCCGTCAATTAAAAGGCATTGTTTGTGGAAAGACTTTCACCTAACCAATAGAACAATTTGGAAGATCATTTTCTTGTTTCAAAATAACTGTCCAACTTTTCCATATTTCATGGATTTTATTTATCTGGTTATTTTTAAGATTAAAGGACAGATTAGAGTTAAAATGGTGTAATTTTGGATACTCGCATTTATTAGACTTGCCTGTGTTAATTGCAAACATTCCACAATAGTGTAATACGATGGTTGTTTATCTCTCGGTATTGTCGAGGAGCCACTTTTGACTGGGCTTATGTACCATGCCAGGTGGGCTGGCCTTCGGGCCGTGCCAGTAGCACAAATACCCTCTCTGTGCTGAATATGTATATTCTGCCCGAGTATTATCTCTTCTTTCGTCTTCGGGAAAGCATTGGGACACTACAATAGCATATTGCATCAAGTGGTTTCACTTAGTGCCTCAGATAAGCTTTGGCGTGCTTTCCGACCTCTAGACTTGGTGCCATGTCAAACTGTGATATTTGCCCCACTGCACAGTAGCACAACTACTCTTCATGGCGCAATAAAAAATTTTCATGGCCGGATCGGTGCATCTTGTTTCATTTTTCTATCTTGGTTCAACTTTCCCATTCCCCTTCGTCTGATCGCACTCTGAGTGTGTTTTAGCAGCCATCTTTAGGGAAGGTTTAGTTATCACAGATGGTCACCACCACATATCTTTTCCAAGGATCACTCCTTTCAAACCGGGAATATCAATTCTACAGTTACAAATAAAAATTTTGCCAAAGCGGCATTATAAATGGCAGTAAGTATCAAGAACTTCTGACTATTACTTGCGAGAGAGGGTGATCATATCGGCATTCAACCCAACTGAGGCATCGTTAATGCCGATGGGATGGCAGACAAAAGCAGTTAAATGTGCACGCAACAATGTGGGGTGATTAGAGAAATTCCCGTGTAAACAAGGGCGTAAAACCCAAACCGGCTGCCATTTTTTTGTCTCCATAGAAGACACAGTGATGGTACATTCATTCGCTTAGCAGTCGGAAGTTTGAATGTCATACACATCACATGGACTTCCGTCTTTCCTGTGGCCTTGAATACCTGATCCATCCTCAACCTGCGTTTTGTACATGAGTCAAGCGTTCCTCCCAGTATTTGTAATTTTTGGTAAATGGAGAGACATCTCCGGCCTTTGATCAGCACAGGCGGTTTGAAACCGTAGAGCTGATAGAGCGTCCTCTACTGTGACGAAAAGCAGGTTCACTTTTGCATTCCTGAATCAAATCGGACACTGGACCAGTGAAAGCATAAGGCCTTACTACCATTACTGATGAAGAAGCAACACTAGTTGTTTTAAAACAAATCAACCGTACTAACAGTACTTTCTAAGGTGAAACTACCAATCAGGCCACCTTTAGCTGATGCTTTCGTGAGGTTAAGGGGAACACAAAAGTCACTCGTGATTCCCTCCAGACATACTTGGTCATCTGCTTCCACTTATTTCTCGTTAATGATTTCAGGTTTTGCGCACCACTTTGTAAAATGGTTAAGCATTTTTAATTTCTTAGAAGACAAGGTAGCATTTGTCATCTGTTAACCGGCACAATTTCAACTCCTATTCCCTGCAGTAATGTAGGTTTGTATGAATGTCTTTGTATTTTAAATAATCCTCAACTTGTTTTTTGTTTTACCGAAATCGTCTTCATGGGAAGTGCTTCGCACGAAACGTACATTTTCGCTGGGATCACCACCTCTTAAGTCCTTTTTAAAAGTGATCCACAAACAAAGCCGACTGCTAGATGTCTACACTTTTTGGATTATTGTAATCATACTTATTATTCTAAATTAATGAGGTGACGGGTGCCGAGGATATAAACAAAAATGCGTATGCCATAGAAACTTAAGGATTAAGGTTAGTCTTGCAGTACTTTGTTTCCTCAACTGAAGTGCTAGGTCTTTCGTGTATCGGAGCCAAAATATAAGAGCTCATCACGGCATAAAACGTGACCTCTAAGCAGTTCTATTAACGTCAGATGTTTTTACGCACTTTTGTCGATAAGATTGTACTTTGAAGCACCCATCCCACCTTGTCCCATGTGTGTATGCATTTTCCCTTCGTTAATATAACTTGCAGCCTCGACCAATCACATGGTCGCCTGTACGCCCATTGGTGCACCAGTTCACCAGTATCCAGTCGCCGTTTCTACGTGGGGACCACGGCATCAATGTTACCCCCACAACGCAGACATGCTCCTGAGTGAGATAAGCATTGCGATCCTCATTGCATGCTTAGGAATCGCTACCAATGCTGGAATACTCATCTTCTCTAGAATGCTGGGTGTAGGGCCCAGAAATAAGAAATATTCCATTGGTGGTTACAGCACTGATGAAACCAATTCAGATCACAGGTCTAACCGAACAGGCAGTCTCGACTCGTCTGCTCAGAGGCGTGTTTCAGAAACTACATCGCGTCTTCTGGCATCAAAGAAGCCGATGATGCTCGTTCCCAACACAGACATATCTCTTCTTAGACTATCATCCCTCCTTTCAATCAATCGGTTGGAACAGGACACGAATATGACTCAGCGGTGCTCCAAACCCAGTGGTAAAATGACTTGGCGATCTCAGAGCCGTCGACATAGGGTGTATCTCCAAGGTCTACTAATTCTTGCCTCATCCAATCTCCTTACTGCCTTACTTCTTCTCATCTCCGCAGCGTACTCCATCTACAAAACCAATGTAGGCATCGCAGGTATTGTGACCACCTCGGCCCTCCTTGACACCTTTCAAGCAGTTGAAGTGGGCGCTATCTTGTGGATTGCGGTGAACAGAGCCCACGCCATTCACAGCACTTCTCGTCACAGTAGCCGAAAAACAACACCGAATGAATGTGGACGGCCGCTTGCTCATCCCTTTCGGGTGGCAACAGAGAAACAGACTTCATCCTGCCTCGGATGCTGCTGCTGTTTTTGCTACTGTAGTAGAAGGGTTCAAAATGTGGTTACTGCAGTAGACTTGGAAAGTGCAGCGAATGCTGTCAATCAGCCACCATCCAAGTGCCTTTTTGCGATACGATTTCAAAGAGTTTCTCGTCTCTGCCTGTGCTTTCTGCCTCTCATCGTTATGCTGGTGGCATTCTGCAGCAGTATTTGGTGCTGGATATACGAAGACCACAGTGATGTGGAGGAAGGGGAATCGGAATTGTTTTACCACACTCTCTCTACCAGCATTGGTGTCTTCGTTGGGCTGTTTGTCATGCCCACTTCATTCCTCCTCTCTACCAATTGCCTTATCTACAGAAAGGTGAGGATTTTAAACCTGTTAAAGACGTCACATAGGAACTCCATTTCTTTAAAATTTTTAAAATTTCTACTTCATGTCAATCGTCTCCCTTTTACTAAAGCCTGGATTTGTTATATGGAGGAGAGAAGATCCTTTACGAACATTTTAATAATCTGCGATCGTAAAAACGGAGGGCAGAAGCGTTATTATGACCCGCAGGGCGGATTAAGGGATTATCATCAGTTGGTGGGATGATCTTGATGGTCCCTGCAAACCTTAATGTCTTGCAACTATGGCCACCCTTGCTCTTGATTCACTGAACTGAGAGAAGTGTTTGAAAATCAAGTTGCCAAGGTTTTGCTGTTATTTTGATTTACGTCGTGTAAACACTAAAACATGGAAACGACACCTCGTGAATGATGCGAAAGGTTAGTAATGCTAGTTGGCAGATGGGTACCATCTCACTTTGAGCCATCAGTTAAGTGTTTCCTCTAGCCTGTAAGCATAACGCAGAGATGCTGGACTCGATGAATTCCTCCTCTTTTCATAAGCCATTCCATTTGATGGGAAAAGCAGGGAAATTAGAATAGCTATACTTTTCCATTAAACTAATTCTTTGTAGCCAATGACAATAGAATTGTTTGGCTTTCATATTTGGAATTTCAGGTAAATAACCAGCAAATATTTCCTACTTCTAGCAATACACGCAAGATTAAGTTATGAAGCTGAGAGACAAAATTCCAGTAGATTGCAAATGAATCAGAGATTTTTTAAAAAAGCTTAGGGTGAATTCATGGTTCCTCTCGGTATGCATTAACACGAAGTAGTTTCATGCTCCAGAAGATTTAGAAGCAAATAGCGTGAGTGGCGTGGGCAGAGCGTGGAGGCCGACTCGTTAAAGATGGGAAAAACTTGGCAATTAGCAAGTCCATCGTTTCGTTACTCAGTAAGCATTGTTGAGATAACACCAATCCTCTTGCCGACACAAATGCTGAAATTTCAGCAAGTAGTTGATAAATGCTCCTAATTCACAACCGCCAGCTTAGCACCTGGCCTAATTCTTGTATATATTTTAAGGCCAAGTAGTCCAAGCCTCAGTGGTGTGAACACCTCCTAAAGTACTACCTCCATCGTGGTCATTCCTGAGACATGATTGCGATCAGTCAAAATGAAAAAATGAGTTAGTCCTCATTACGAGGAAATCACCAAAGATGTCGAGTGCGCTGCAGCAGTCTAAATAGAATTTCTCCCTATCTTCATCTAAACCTCTACTTTACCATCCTTTCGTACAAATGGTTGGACTGCTGATGCAGGAGACAGGTTAACATGCATCTGGAATCGGTTTTTGGCACTATCATAAACTTCCAGTACTCAGTAACTTGTCGGCTACATCATTAATTTTCTCCACTTTCATTTGTACTTTTCATTCTTTGCAGGATGTTTATTTGCAGAGCATAAGTTTTTCTCGCTCCTTAGAAGAGTGATTGTTACACAAGGCGTGTGAACTGTTGCAACTGTCATGTTTTAAGTAAACATGAACGAAGATTACAACGGGGGAAAAAGAAGTCTTACAAATAAAACTTTATAGACACTTACTGTTAGCATTTGGAACGACAATATGGACATTCTGCCAAAATATTTGCTTCTGTATTGTTCGGGGACCAAAGTACTGTTTTGGTCAAGCCGTACAACACTCTGGAAAAAGTCATTTTTGGTATGCGATTGGCAAGAGAGAGGTAGAATGCACAGACATGCACCCGCACCTCATTTTTTTCTACTACGGAGAAGCAAGAGGTTGATTAAGTATACCTTTTCATACAAGATCTTGGTACATCTTGGACAAAATCCGAGTTTGAATATGGGTGGTTGAACATCCTCACTCCGCTACCATGAATCTTACCTGGGAAAGAAAAAAGTTCAACTATTAATAGATGAGGCTACAAAAGTAGGTATTCTTTCATTGAACTAGGGTTTTAAGAAATAAAATTTGTTGGAAATATGACCTGACCCACATTATTTTTTTGGATAAACAACCGGTAGAAGATGGTAATTAAAAGTTACGAGAGTAATGGTCAGTAGCACTTCAAATTGTAAACAACATATAGCATTCGTAATGACCTGTTTTCGACTACGAATTCATGTTGGGACCTGTAAGTACATTGCCCATTTGTCACCGTGGGAGATTGATGTGGCATATAGGGCTATTCAACTATTTGCTAGTAGAAGTTGCTTCTTCACTTCATTCTTGATCTTACCTAATTGAGGTAGCGTAATTAAAACCAACTATTAAACATTAAGTCTTGTTGATAAACAAATGATTCAGGGTATTTGCTCCACCGCTTCACCTCCACTTTTTACTCCATTAGGTTGCAAAACGACACAAACGTTTTCTTTTACGTCAAACGAGTAATTCAAGCAAAACCACGTTCCTTATCGATGAGGAGGCGGCCTCAAGTCCTTCTCTCACGAAAACTGACTCATCACGGCCACAGCTTCTCACACAATCCAGTATACCAACCTTCACCATCACCGGCAGTAGTGATCAGAACTTGAACCGCCCATTGGACGTGCGTTTAAACCAGTTGTGGGACGTGCCCGAAACCTCTCACGAACATCTGCCTGTGGCACATGAAAACACTTCAGCCGACTACCTCTCCTTTCTAACTGTTAAATCATCTACCACAGCTCTCACTCGCACCACATCTTCCATTGACTGCTCCACGTCCGCTGCTTGCAGCACTGATGGACCGAAACGCAAGCTCACTTGCCCGGAGATAGAGCCAAATCAGGGGAGACGTAAGAGCATGACAGAGCTCTATCAACCTGTGATTTTGATGGCACAAAAGACTCGCAATGATAATGTCACAGACTCTGTCTTTGTGCGACAACTTCAGCGGCAGCATAAGCGGACTGTGGTGGTATTGGCCAGCATCCTTATCGCCTTCGTTGTGTGCCACGGACCTCGGGCAATTTGGCTGTGTGCGAGGTGGTTTATTGCTGATGTGAATGGACAACTCCTGCTCCTGGTGACGCTGTGGTCTCGAGTGTGTATCTTCATAGATCCAGTACTCTATGGTTTTTGGGGCAACAGAGCTTATCGCAGGTGTCTGCGAAATATTTCCTACCACCTTGTCCCGGTTTGTGGTGATCGAGGTCTTAAAGATGGCATTTGAGAAGTAAAGAATAGACATTTTCATATCCCCTTCCCCCGGCTATTTTGTATCAAATTGTAATGATGTTCATTTTCACCTCATGTGTGTATGTATATACAAATGTATAAGTAAATCCATGCATTTATGGGTTGGTTTTTATGGTGGAAGGGGCTGCGTTGCAGCATCGAGGGATGCACTCTCATTTTAAACAGGAAAAACATATATGTGAGAGTGTTGAAATAGCAGCAAATGAAAATGGCATAAGAGGATGGAGAATTTGTAAGCTGTCAATTTAGGCCGTCATTGAGGAAATGAAGGAATTCACTTGAGTATTTATAAAGCGGAAGTTCGTAATGGTGACAAGATGAATACATTGATGTGTATTCGCGCCACAGCCAACTGCTAAATCTTAAACTTTGTTTAGATCACATTGGAGCTTCAACCGAACCAAATCATGGCAGTGTATCGCCACAATTTCAACTTCAGTCTTGCTAAACGGAAATCACGCAAAATTGAAATACTCTGGCCGTCAGCCACAGCACTGCGTCTCTGTTCGTTTGTCGGCACTTTGTATAACTCAATTTTATGGTTGTACTCACCGTCTCCCATAAAACTAGGATGTTTTAAAATGTAAAGCCGCCAGACCGCCGGTGGAAAGTAGGCCACCACAACCAACAAAAGCCAACATCAGGCGCATCCGACACCCGCTGCATTGCTTTTAGCTCAGTCAACTTGTCTGTGATCCAAAAATTAGTGCAAAAAGTCGTCACCATAGACGGATAGGGAACAAATAAATGCGCAAACAATAAGTCCTCTTTATTTATTGGGCATGGAGCTTTTAATTTGACCGAAAATATGACCTTCTACTCGAATATGGAGTGGTAGTCATATGGGTAGCGATTTGATTGGTTAATAGCAATTATTATGGACCATAAAGTGCTAACAAAAAGGTGAGATTGTTGGAATCCATGAGACTGGCTGAATTTCCAACTTCATTCACAGACATTTGAGTAAATTGCATCCCATTAAGCATGTATTTTGCAGTACTTTATGGCCAAAATCCAATCCCATGATGGATACTATGCGGACTAAATGCATCTGTACTCTCAAGTGGAGGTGCTTAAGAAAATTTGGAAAAAAAGGAGGAGGAGGAGGAGGAGGGAGGGAGGTAATGATAAAAGTGCTGGATTTAGAAACACCCTAATCGTAAACAAACTTGCCTATAAAGTTTCCTCCACAACTTCAGTAGTGGTAGTTCCACATTCAGAGGACGTTTAATGGAAGTTGTTGAAACTACCAAATCATGGAAGCATTTGCCTTTCTACTTATTGATATTACAGAGAAAGGTTTCACTGACGTACTTTTCATGAGAATAAGGGACTGGGAAACATTAATACCTCCAAATGTAGTGAAGTACACAAAGGTCATTCACACTAAATCGCGGCAGAAAAAATTAATGAGCAGAAGACGTTTTATTTCCTCCACATAAGCTTACACTCATTCCAGCGGATGACAACTTTCGAAATGCTCCCACAATTGAAATATTATACTGCTAGATTTCTGACCCTTCCACCACTATGCTCATTGTATCATGTTTAAGTTCTCCTGTCTGAACAGGCGGTTACGATATTCACGTACTCGCAGCAGAACCACTTGCCGTTTACTGCTGCATTCTGCATCACCTAGGTGATTCAAAAGTCCAGGATGCAAATGAACCTCTCTCGTACTCACCGTTATATTTATTTCCTTATTTTACAGTAGGACCTAGGTACATTTTGATTGCATCATTCATGTTAATTAGACGTTATGTTAAACAAAACCACCAGTTATTCTGCAAAGCCATTCTTGACGATCAGGCTAAAATGAGTTCCTCGTTTTCAAATTCCCTGATTTTAATATGTATAATTAACATAGATACATTCTTTGGAAAATTATATACAGAGATAATTGAGCCCCTACTTCTATTTATAGAGGAGAATTAATTAAAAAAGACCCTCGGATGACCGGCAATGTGGACTACTACTTTGTTAAACAAGATGTAAGATTTTCATCTCGAAGTGGCTAAGTTAATGACTCCTGTGATATAATTAAACAAATGCACAAAAGTGGTCTAAAATCACAGAAGCATCAAAGGCGTGGCAAATTGGTGTTGACGGAGCTCACCAATAGCGCACAACGATCGGATGGGCATAATTCAATTCAGTGAAAAAAGGCAAACAGAAAAACCCTCAAAAAAAAGCAGAAAACTCCAAAAATTAACGCGGTGACCTCCATTCCCAACCCTTGGGTAGAAGTGGAAGCACCGACTAGGGTGTGGTAGCAAACGCAAAAAGACGACAACTGCAAGAAAGTGAGGACGGCACTTAATAATAACCCGACGGTATGTTAATAAGGCATTCAACTGGTCAATTGTCCCAGCCTCTGCAGTTTCGGTTTCTTTCTTTGTTTGCCTTCTTATGCTTGCAGCCCTACTGTCCACAGCACCAGTGTACTCCAATAACCCCCTCAGGGAGAATTCAGGATTCAGCTAGTTTAGTCAAGAGTGGAATCCAGCAGCAAGGTGGCTAAATGAGTTAGCTTAATGTTCAAGCGTAAAAATTAAATAAACACAGAAAGCTTCAAGAAATATTTTATTCGTCGGAATGCTTCCCCAAAATAGCTGTAAGTTTCATTTTATCGGGAATTTTTTCGTTCCCCAAGATTAAAGAAAATACCTCTATTAAAGTTTCATTTCAGCCCACATTTTTCTCTCGACTGCCCGTTCTAATTTGCAAGGAATTGTTTCATGCCAAGAGAAATTGATAATGACAACTTAGAGAAGTAGCTTCAGGTAAAAAGGCGGTGAATGGGGATTGCTACAGTATCCCTGTTTTGTTGCTAACCAACCATTTCTACCTGTTTCCGTTTCTCTTTGTCTCACACATATTCGCAGTGGATTGTATGGACTTGCCTAAGCCGTCGGTGTTTGAGTGTCACAGCAAGAATTACGTGGCGAATGCATCCACCTGCAAGTATGGTTTTCTGGGGATGAATTGTGGGATGGTTGATGGGTTTGTCTGGAATGCCCAATGGTGTGTCCTTTCCCCTAACAGAGGAGCATAAGCGTCAGCACTTGTCATAAGTCAGTCAGAAAGCGATTCTTTCCCAAAGGTTCGTTTTTAAAATCTACATAAAAGCAGTAAAGAACAAATTGAGAGCCTTGGGTGCCTTTTCTTATCTGTTAACGTATGACACCTAAGTGGGACCCTTTTAATTAGTAGCTTTCACCGCTACCTTCGTCTCCATCTCCTCTTCCGATAATAATGCACAACTTTCTTCAGCTACCACTTCTCGAGATAATGCGTGCAAATACCACAAAAAGTTTTTTGCAGCTATAGAGGTGTGTTTTAGTTGTTAGCACTGTCAAACTAGATTCAGCTGACATTTTATGATATTGAAGCCTTAAAGGGAGAAAACCCCAACAGAGTATCATACTAACAGCTTGACGGATGTCAATGTCGCAGGCTATATGTAAATAAACACATTTTACAAGTCCCCACTACTAGCAGTAGGTCATTGCGGTGGGTCATGCCAAAAACCACAAGAACTTCCTTCCTTCCTTCGTACTTAAAGAGTGTTTATCAAATGTCCTCATTGCCTCATTTTTGTCTCCTCTTTATGATGATTTGCAAGCCCAAATTTTTACCTATAAGCTCTTGGATGAAATTTTCCTTTTTCTATTATTTGCATCTACGGGCAATAATTAAATCTAGGACCTGTTTACAAGAAATGTCCAGGGTCTCAATTTTGGCAATGAAAAGTCCCTCCACTTGTGATCAAAATAACACCTAAGTGTATTTTTTGTATCAGTCCAAAACAAAATAAAACACTGTAGGCACATGCGCCAAATGATTTAATAAGTTTTTTCTTTAACATAAACGAATGAATCAGGCAAAAGGTGACTTTTTTGTCTCCTAGTCTTTGTTGCAAATAAGTAAATGTGAAGAAGAGAGAGAGACTTCAGTGTTGGCTAAACTTTGTGCATACATTGGTATGCCTGTGATCCATCTGTAAAGTTCTTTGGTCTTTTCCTTCACGTTTTTCACTACCTTCAAGTCGCAGCTAGCAAACATTGTCCAGCCATGTGGCATTGCATGCAACTTTGGGATTGAGTTGATTGAACAATAGACCATCCTATTGTCGCGGCCTTGATAACGTTTCCAGACGGTCGTTTTTTGCATATCGTCATCATATAAAAACGCACCTTCTGAAAATAAAATGGTTCTACTGTTGGAGTAAGTATGACATTTTAAAATGGCAATAATTTGGACAGAGCAACGCACTTTCCCCAAATCAAATCTGTTCAAAATCTCATTACCTCCGAGGAAACGACAAGAAGGTACTTAATTTTTGGTTTAAATTTGACAAGAGAATGAGTTACTTGGCTGTCTTGCCTTACCAGGAGACGCCTTAATGGATTGCCCTTGCCAGTTCGAATTCCTCAAATTTTTGGCAGGAAAGGCGCAACTCCCTTAAAGAGCCTATTCGTGAGACTTCAGTGCTCTTAGGGTGGGCTTTAATTTGTGGAATCATTAGCCCAAATTAAAATGCGGGCTAGGCAGTAACCAGGTACTCTTTCCTTTGGTAGTGCACAATTTTTGAAGCTAAAGCTAGAAACACCTTTATTGTTTTTTTAAGAATCAGTAAAATGAATGCAAATAGACGACTAAAGTTCCACTTTTTGTTTGAGAAGGACGTACTGCTTATAAGTCTGTCACTATTTATTCGATTGTTAACATCTTATTGGGTGTTGGAAAATAACACGCATGGCTTATACACTTTTCTCCACTTAATTTTCATCCCTATCACATATTTTGGGGAAGATGAAAATGAATTTAAAGTCATGTCAGCCCGTGTTTTGCTAAACGCGGGGTCTTTTTGCTGCGACGCCAGTTTATCATGCGCGCCATGTTTGTTTTTGTCACCAGTACAGTTTAAGTTCAGCCAGGTTAAAGTACAGCCGAGGGATAGCAACTGGCAGCTTGTCGAGGGTGACACTGTAAGTGGGATAAATGCTTGGGAGGGAACGTTGTGGAAATATTGTAGTCCAACGCGTAATGGCCTGCATGCTGATTGAATTTGATTTTGACCTCTCTGTTATAAAAAATTGCGAATATGGAGAAGTTAATGAGCTTTAATGTCACATCGTCACTTGTTCTATACCAACGCATGTAAAGGGGCATGCTTCTATAATTGTTTTGTCGTGTTTGCCCTAGGACTAAAAGCCGACACAGCGTCAACCAAGAAGGAAGGTAATAGTTTGGTGAGTGGTGCGTGAGTGCAGTAGCCCGTATTGATGGGGTTTATTGTCAAGGTAGGTGTAAAAGTCGTGGATTCTCGTATGTTTGCCACATTGTGGCGTTTGAATGGTGTCAGTAATTCCAGGTCGGTCGTTGCAGTTCTGGGCGCCTTCAGCTCACAACTCAATAGAAATTCCTGTGAACACTCAGTTAAGTAGGGTTCAAAGTCTATCCGATTAAGGACTCCTCGCCGACGAACACATTTTCCTGTGGAAGCAAAGACATAAGACTTTACAATGTTATCTCATGATGGATACCACGAAAACTTCATGACTAGTCCGTAAGAATTGCGTGATGAACTGAGATGAAGGAGTGAGACTCTCTGGATCTTACCACTGCGTGACGAAAATAGGGTCCATCACTTCACGTCAGAATTAAAACGCTCACCAGAAGTGAAATTACATCTTATTTAGCATTTATGACTAAGTGAAACAGGATGTCTTGAAAGTGTCCCGGAGTTGTTTTCCAAGCATTAGTTCAAGGCTAGAGAGGGTGTATAACTGCAATAGAGAACTATATGAATAAATACATGTATTTCCTCCTAATTTGTGCTTCTCGGAAATCCAAAAGACCCGATTTTATGCAAACGCTGCTTGTTTTACTATTTTACTGTCATATTTTGTTTGCTAGTCATGCCAGTTGACAAATATCTAGCTGTACGAGGTAATGGAAGGGTGGAACAACTTGTCTCGTTAATACATTAATAATATATTCGGTCCGCAAATGAAGTTGGTTCCTGAAAAAAGACTGCCAGAAAAAACTTTATTAATGGCAGATTGTGGAGAAAAACGATGAATTACCTTTCTTTCACTGGAAAAGTTGCTTTATAATCCTGCTTCAGTGGATGAAAAGAATACCTGGATGCATCAAATTTGGTAGATATATTTGACAATTTTTAACACTAAAATCTGTCCCAGAGGCAAGGTGACCACCATTTAGCAAATGCTTCATTTTGTAGCCTGAAATAGATCACTTTTTTTCTCTTTTCCTGCTAGAATATAAATAATTTCCTTTTAATGAACTCTGTCACACGGGTGTGACGTGTTTGCTCAGATAAGAAAATTATGAAGCCTACACATGTGCCACATTGTTAAAAGAGAAAAATCTTCACGCATTGCGTCAGTTGGTCCTTACACACCACAGAAAGGTCATTTTCTCCCCTTATAGTCACAGTCTTTAGGAGAAAAGTGGATCACCACCGTTGAGGTGTTCTTCCATTGTTTTAGTATAACATCTACATTTACACACCACTGTACCCAACAAATTAGTGAAACAAAGGTACAAAGCATACGTGTCATATAATTATGTAGCCGAGGTCAGGCCAAAAAATCAGGACATCGCACGCGTGCCAAGATGAATGCTGTTGTTCGTTTCAGGCAGTTTTCGGAAATTGCGAGGCTTTGTTCCCATCTAAGGTAGATTTTGGGAGCTGCGACAGTTCGACTTAATTTGCAAAAGGGAGTTAGGTTGCAAACTTCTTTCGAGGAAGTTTCGACAGAAATAGCAAAGTGGAAAAGGTGCTCGTTGTTTATGTCAGTTAAGATAATTCGGCAACTCTTACGGACTGCTCTATACCCTAAATCACAGATGGGTGAAACGAGATAAATCCTTAAACACGTATTAAAAGAGTGGTAGCAGAGTTGAGAAATACAGGAATTTTGTTTGATGACCTTTGTGTTTGGTTGGTTGGTTGCTCCTATAAAATTCGGTTATTCTCCTGTCTACAATTGCGTCATGGCAACTAAGTAAAATTCTATTGTTTCGTACTCCTGTCTGCATAGGAAGAACACATTTCCAGACACATAGTTCCTCCTAAAGTGCACCAGATGGGTCAACTCTTAGACATAAATATAACGAAATATATCTGCGTATGATAATCTCGAGGGCGTGAGACAATAGTGTTGGAGGGGGGGGGGGGGCGAAAGGGGTGGGGCCTGAGGGAATGAACTGGCAGCCTTGTGAGGCCATAAAAACCCGTTATGTAGCTTTTTATAGCCTTCGAGATGAGCAAAGATGATCATGAGGTGCTACTTATGCACATTTTTTGTGGAAGTTCATGTGCATTCACAAAGTACTTTTGC
Organism: Echinococcus granulosus; assembly: GCF_000524195.1. Lineage (NCBI taxonomy): Eukaryota > Metazoa > Platyhelminthes > Cestoda > Cyclophyllidea > Taeniidae > Echinococcus > Echinococcus granulosus. The sequence goes on along the minus strand of NW_020170414.1, from coordinate 715,652 downwards.
ATAGCACCTGAGAATGTTAAGACTCAACAAAAGTCACTTTCGCCACTTTAGTTAAATTTTGGGACTACACTACTTAAAACAAAAGGCCACCTATTATTAAGGCATTACAATGAAGTAGGAGTGAGACTTATGTTTGCACAAAAACTCTGACATAATTTGCACATCTCTCAATAGTGGATTTGGTGCCTTTTAACGTCAAAACGCAAGTGTTTTATGTAACAAGAACAAAGGAAAAGTGGAAAGTTTTTAAGCACTTTAAGCATTAAAAGCCTTCATGTTTAAGTTATGAACAAAAATAAATCTTTTTTTTTTTCAGGTGACAAAACTGAGTTTTTGAGAATTACACGCTGTTGATAATGTGATATTGTTGACAGGAAGTCAGGGATATGGTTGGTAAAAAATTTCTTCGAATTGGTGAGAACCTGGCGCTCGACGGTGAAAGTATTGACAGCCTAATAACAGCTCGTGAATTTAAACAACGTTGTTAAATATTTTGGATGCTTTTTTAAACCACAAATGAATTCACTTCCCGTTCATTAGATTTTTTGACACAACAAATAGTGCTATTTCTACTTCCTTGGATTAATAAGGTATATGTAAGCAGGGTATTTGGCACGTTTAACGCTTAAGGATTGAATTATCTATCAAGGGAAGGTAGGTAAAATAGTCTTGCATTAACTTTTTTACTCGTCTGTACAAAATTAAACGGAGTTTTAAATTTTTCCCACCTCCCTATCAACTCGAATCCGCCACCCGCTTTTAAAAGGTGCCTTCAAACGGTCGGATGCATCTCACTGAAATCTCACTTTGCCGTGAGTACCTAAGTATTCACTACCCAAGGGAAGCTATGAGAAAGTAAACGGCAAAATAGGGGAAAATACGTCTGGCATGACACGGAAACTGCAAAAATACATCGCAGAGCACAATTAGGGCATGTCACGCTTGTCACTTTGTCTGCTTGTCGCGGCGACCTTGAGATGCCGCTCTTTTATCAATCTTGTCGGATTCTTCTGTTTTTGAAGGAAAAAATCTCCTGGCCTTGGGTATAAAAGATTGTCAATAACAAAATAATTTTTTTGAGGCGGGGATGATATCTTGCCTCATCTACCTTGACGGTTTGTGAAGGGGCAAGCACTGTGGAGAGCGTCACATTCCCTCATCCTGTTCCTGCAACAGACAAAGGTGGGCAAACCGGTAATTCTTCTGTTCTGTTTAGGTAATCTCCATCCTCACTCCTGTGTATCCCCGATAAACAAAAGTCACAGGAATTTTTCTGTCTCTTAACCCTCTTTATAGTCTAGGACCATTCAAAAGAAACGTTGATGGAAGAGCAACTGAAGTAAAGTATTTGGAAAAACAATTTTCTTTCCTATAAGCTTTTGTTTTACGTTACTCCCCAATTTTGCTGACGACCAAAAGTGTCCACCACTACCAAGTGTAGGGCTGAGAAAGTACTCTGTTGCAATGGTCGAATTATGCATCTCATAATTGTTTTCAGCTTAACTTCGCAGATTTCCGCACCTTTAAATAAACATTTTCTAAATTACACAAATCCCTGAATGCTCAGTAGTCCTTTCAAAGACCATTTCAGGACCGCATATGAATAAGGAATCCTTTCGTTTAGAAATACACGCAAAACCAAACTCTGAAACAGCATGCTACTTTTTAGGTAAATAAGTAGGTTAAGTACTAAATTGGCTTTAAGATAGACCACGGCCCTCCAAATAAATGTACTCATTAGGGGTGCATAATGATAATCACCAGGTGAATATCCGATTCCATGCACGTAGAATTCAAAGGCCAACCATGACACATTGTTTCATCGCGTGATCATTATGGTGAAAGGGCACAGCATGTCAGTTGAATAAAAGGAGGAAAATTACCTCCAACCGTTAGGCCATATTCCCTGCGATCTGGAACAATTTTTGTCTATTTTTGTAGACCAGCAAGGAACGAATATTGGATTTTATCATAGATAATTATTTGGAAAAAAAGAGACTATTCATGTAACAAAGACGGGTTTTCAAAACAAAGATTATGTGGCTTTCTCGGCCCAGAGGTGTTCAAATTTTTTTAGTGGGGCCAAGGAAATGCCGACATAGACTTTTGTCAAGTGAACGAGAGACCTTGCAAATCGACCAAGTGCTTGAGGAGGACAAGGTAGAGATTGTGTACTGACCACAGTCAATTTCGCTTTAGGATTCTAGTCAGTCAGACTATTTGTAAATGAAATTGTGTAAGAATGAAGGGCGGCTCTCTTTGGGGTCACGAAGTGTTAATAATGGGTGATGCATTCTAGTTTTTTTTTTCAAGGCTTTGGGAACATTTGAACAGTCTATGATTGGGTCTTAGAAATTATTTTCAAGGCCTATAGCAGGAAATCGGCCCCTGAAAAGCTCATGTGCGTTTTGAAAGACGTCCTTTCCAGAGAGTCGGGAGTAAATAGATTAGTTTGGCGTTTGTGTCAACGGACTTTGAACTTCTCCAGTTCAATGAGGCAAAAACTTCGATACGGACGTCTTGTGAACACCGACGGGTATGAGTAAAGTGGCAGTACAGCATGTGCATCTGTGACAAGCGAGGGTGTTCCTTTCGCGCATATCTGTGATTCTTAATTGACCTTGACCTTAGAGTGATTGTCAGCACACTTAAAGTCTCTCTGTACTTGTTATTGGCCAGTCAGGAGGGTAGGGGAATCTAGCGGTCCTGTGATTACCTCTTGCCAATAAAAGGGTATCTTCACTGAGGAAAATACCATGAAGGAAAGGTGGAAGGTGAGAATAAGCCAAGTGATTTATTTCGTTAGCAGGCCACCGCACATGCACACAAAGCATGCAGTCTTCTCGGGATAATGTAGTACGTGCCTCGGAATTAGGGGCAGTGCAGCATTTGGGATAACCGATGGTGTGTTCGTTTGTTTTGCCATCGTTGAAATACAAAAGCCAATTCTTATCACCAATCACTCAGTCAGCTAGCATTTACATAATGTACATTAAAGACGTTAAGAAAAATAGGTATTTGGTTTGGAACTTATTGTCTGTTCTGCTGCTGAAGGATATACGATGGCCACTTCCTTAGGTTGCCTTTTCTTAGCTGAGGTGAGTACAGACCAGTTGTAGCATCACTCGTGTCAAGTTGGGGGATGAATTCCTTGTCACATTAACCTTGCTAGCAACATCTAGTTTTTCATTCTTAGGAATGGAGGGTCTTTCCTTTGCACGTTGCATTCATGTACTCTGGGCACATTTATTTGGAGGGCCGTGGTCTATCTTAAAGCCAATTTAGTACTTAACCTACTTATTTACCTAAAAAGTAGCATGCTGTTTCAGAGTTTGGTTTTGCGTGTATTTCTAAACGAAAGGATTCCTTATTCATATGCGGTCCTGAAATGGTCTTTGGAAGGATTACTGAGCATTCAGGGATTTGTGTAATTTAGAAAATGTTTATTTAAAGGTGCAGAAATCTGCGAAGTTAAGCTGAAAACAATTATGAAATCCGGAATTCGACCATTTCAACCGAGTACTTTCTCAGCCCTGACCTGACATCTTCTCCAGAACATAAGCGACAAGTTTGACGGCTTTTGGAATTTATTTAAACTCGCTACGCAAAGCAGACAGTCTTGAATCACACCCAACCTATTATGCGGAAACAGCGGAGAGCACGACAGATTCGTCCCGTCTTTGGGATCTTGCCGTACATCGAGCGCTATTTAAGCATTCTTTATTTTTCTCTTTGATGTTTTATGTTTTGATAACCTATGTCATAAAATGCCAATTAAATCTGTTGAATATGGCTTGACCCTGCCTGTTTTATGAACCGAGTTTAAGTCGGTTCTCGAGCTACACTTTGGGAGAATGTAAGTCTACTAAGGCTGGCCATTTTTGGCTGTCTGAGTGACTGACTTGCTGTGAAACTGAGTTCGATTGTAACTTTAAGCGAACGAGAATATCACTGGTTATCTCAGGGGATCCATTGCCCACACTTCCGACACACGCTTTACTCCAAGTCACGACGACTAGGACTGCTCTTTCTCCATCTCTGCGTGTATGTGTATAATGGACTTTAGACGCAGTATTTACCCTGAAACATTCAGGCATTGGAGACCAAATACTTGCTGCTGTGATCTATTTGCTCGTTACAAAATAACACGAAAGTTGGGAGTAAAGCTTTTCGAGAAATTGGCCAGGAGAAAGCCCTATCTTTGTTCCTACATGTCCGTTCATACATCGTACAGCAGTAAAGCTAAGCCGTGGGAATAGTTAAACTTTGGAATAAATGAGAGGGAGGAAAGAAAAAATGGGTGAGGAATGGGAACGCACTTTAATCCCATCTACCGTCCCCCACCTTCTATTCATTTTTACTGCTGAAGCATTTATCACCTTTCCTTAGTATAAGCATTAGACAAACACATAGGCATGGTTGGACAGTAATTGAGACAGTAATGGAGGTGAATTTTGCACAAGTCTAGTGTTGAGTGTTTAAACAAATAAGATATTTTTAGTTGCTCTCTGTAGTTATTTGACGTTTATCATGCAAAACCGCATGAGAAAATGCCCCAATGTTAAGTAGAAATGTAAGAAATATGGGGAGAGGATAAGCCATTTTCTTAGCATAATGTGAGAATGGACCAAAGACATAAATGAAAAAGAAAAGTGAAACCAGGTGTACTTTTTATAGTGTCTGTCTAACTGGGTACCGATATGACATGAAATGTGATTGGAGTCGGGCAGCATTCCCAGAGATGCCTTTAACTCCAGAACTCTAGAAGTTTTCCTTTTTCACACCACATTCCACTCTCGAATCGGGCTCTTCTGATTGGCCAATAACACGCACAGAAACTTTAAGCGTGCTGACAATCACTCTAAGGTCAAGGTCAATCAGGAATCACAGGTGTGCAAGACCAAAAACTTGTTTGTGTGGTCGGTGACCAGGCGGCAGTCAAGTACGTACATGCTGTAATGTCACCTTACCCATAGTCGAAGGCATGTATGAGACATCCGTCTCGATTACTTGATAGGGCCCAAGCACACACCTTTACTGACATCTTTCAAATGGGATTAATTATTACTATTCGGGAACAGAGGACATGACAAAGTAATCCCTTATATTCTGCCACCTTCATGGTATGATTTGCCCTCATGGCTGGAGGGTAGATACTCAAACTGATTTTGCATTGTGCCGTAGAAAGGTGCTCGCCTAATGCATCATACCCATCTCACCTGTGCTGCTAGCTTCCCAGTTCATCCATCCCAAACGTACGAATAGGGCATCTTATTAAGCTTGCCTTCCTTTGCGTTTAGTTAGAATGCATTGTTTTATTCGGTGTTCTCTTCCACTGACCACTGTGTTGACATCAGCATGACTTCTCATTTAGCCCACTGACGCATTTTTAAGGATGAGAGCCCGCAATCAGAAGTACCACCACACATGGATGGTGATTTAGGACCGATGATTCAAATCAAACAGTCTATTAGGCTTAGAGAGGAAAAGAAAGTACTTTTGCATAATCCTCTGCTGCATTTGCTAGCTTCTGCTGTTGTTAATCGAAAAGACTGGAAGCTTCTACACAAAAAGACTTATTAATGTTAATTAATCATTCTGAAACAGCCAGTCCGCCTGCCCTAGTACCCAGCGTCAGCTAATTTCTCGAAATTGCAAACTCTCACTACTGGGATGAAGTTGCGATTTAGGCCTCCAGGATTGGATCCTCCGTTGCCTAAATGTTCATAGGTATGGTACAGACGCTGAGGACAGGCACTACATACATCGTAACTGATACCCCTTTGGGATTCTGTTTCTGAAATGCTTAAGTTATTCAAATGTCTCATCGCCTAGTGGCCAGGTTTCCCATTATCTTATTGTCTCCTCCGACAGAATACTTTTGTAAGTTTCGTTTCAAAGCACTCTAATGCATGCATACATTAGTAATCGCCTGCAATCTTATTTGGTGGTGTCTGGACTGGCTCAGGAAAAAGTACCAGCCTCCATACATTAACATCCTCTTGCTGCCACTCTGTTTAGTACCGCTTTTATGAAATCTCTTGCTAAAAGTACGCTTACCCATTGTTTGCCCTGTCTAACTAAGTGATAGGAAGAAAGGATAGCAAGGTCAATCTGCAGGATGAAATTTTACAAAACTTGCATTCAATGTTTTTGGCTCATAAGGTGATATGTTCGCTTCCTCTTGCCGGACGCCTCAAATATGCCTAGGGAAACTGCTAACCGAGGCAAACAATATGGCCTTAGTACAAATTTCTACTTTGTCGAATGCGTTGACGATGGGTATGGCCGGCCTGGAAACTCCATAATCACGAAAATTAAGAACGACCTTCGGTAAATAAATGCGAGGCTCGGAGAAAAATATTTTTGTTTGGACCCTTCATTCTTCTTTGTCGATCATGATGAGTCCTAAAGAAAATAACGAAGAAATACTAGTAAAATCAGTTAAGCTTTTCCTTAGATTAGATCCGAAGAACACAAACTAGGGTTGTGCATGTGGAGACTAAGAGTACAAAACGCAATGAAGGAAGAAAAGGGTGGAGGAATCATAGGTCAAATTGTTTCAATTTCTGATTTTGAAGCGGGTACGACGATTCAAGTGCATATAGTAATAAAATCGCTGATGCAGAAACTCCAGTTGACGGAACACAGCTAACAAAATTGAAAACAGCTAAATCTACGGGTATAATATCGCCGAAATGGGGAAGTAGCGCATTCACACTGGAGTATGACAAACTTGTGTGAGACTATCCAGAAACGGGAAATCCCCTTGAATAAATAGATTTGGAACGCAAAGTTGGACACATGCATAAATTTGTGCCACAAATATTTCTTCTAGTGGTGGGGGCAATTACCACTTAGAAAAACTAAGCTGAAAAGTTTGCAGATCACTGTGTCTGCCCTAGTCAGCTGGCAAATTTAGATCAAACATTTCCTAATATTGTAGTAGATGGTTTGTACTAGCAGGAATAGGGTAGTTGTTTTATCTTGAAATGCTCTACCAGAAGGGAGAAGTCACTGGCTGCCGACTAAGACGTCTATTCGAAGCTTATACGGACTGCACACCGCCAAAATGGCGTCGCCGGTGAAAGAATTATTAATCCAGGGGCATGGGCGACTAATCTCTGAGTGAGTCGTGGCTAGAACATGACTACCAGTTTAGCCCTGCAGCAGTGCTTGAATCATTCACAGACTAGAATGTCACAACTTTGTCAGAACTGTGTGGTTTGGTGCTGTCCTCTCCGCATGACAAGTCTACGTACCGGAGTGTGTCCTTGCATCCAAGCGACAGAGGTCGTGAGGTGATGACTACCACAACCTTAAAGAATGTTGCCAGTTTCCATGACACAGCGTTGGCAAGTTAGTTTATTTATTTATCCTCTGACATTGAAATTAAAATAAATGTTACACCTTAACCACCATCACCCCTGGACTTCAGTAATTATGTTTTGAGAATCAAATCTCATGATTTTCATAAACCAATCGTAAATGCACCTTTTGAAGGCTGTTTTGAGCTTAAGGTTGCATTCCATAATTACAGATGTGGTTTATTGCAGGAGAACAAATATGGAATTCTCCTCGTTGATATTCAAGACTTGGTACTACTGTTAGACGGGTATGAAATGTCTGTTTGATTATCCAACGCTTCGTTGACATTTTTAAAAATACATAAGATCTTATCATTTCATTAAAGCATGTTGATTTACGAAATGATTGACTGGATGAGATAATGTGAAAGCTTTCAAATAGTCGAGAGCGTTGGGCAACAACGTTTCGCTGCATAAAATAGAAGAATAGCTTTCAAGAGGGGATGTAGTATTTATTTTTTCTACCTGATCTTTTACTCCAGTTGTACACTTAGCATAAGTATTGAAAGATCTGGCGATACAGCTTAAACAGACACGCAGGACAGTCAGTCCACCTGTCTTGGGACTCAGCGTGCACTAAATTCTGGAACTTGGGAACTTACACAAATGATGGCTTTTTGTTCACTTTTCTTGCAAACCAACAGTTCGTCTCTTGCTTAATCCCAAGCGTCAAGGCTAGGACGTTCCTTCCTCTATTTGGTCAGAGAATTTAACGCAATGAGATCGTCACCGACATGCAGGCGTACGGTCGCCCCTGAAACGTTTGCACCATTTGAGCCAGCGCCTTACTGTATAGCTGTAAATATCTAAATCTTCCAATAGAACGAGTATCAGCAACTTCGGGTCTTAAACCTTCGTGCAACACCACAAGCTGTCACCTGTCATCTCCACTAACGAAGTAGTTGCAGGCTAGGTGTGTATAATACGACAAATTAGCCATAAACCCTTGCTTATCATTCCTACATCTTCTTCCAGAAACAGTTTCGCTCCCGATATTTTGGACGTTTACTACTCATATCAAATTTCCTACCATCCCAGAGCACCATACTATTGTCCCATTCGCCTGATCGGTAAATAACACATGCAGGTAGGCTTTAAGTGGGCTACTAATCACCTTAAGGTCAAGAACAAGTAAAATACCATAAATATGCAGTAATAAACTCCCCTCATGACACATTCTTTTGCCTTTATTTGTCATCCCATATAAAGTTGGCAAATGGATCATCCAAATATTCGCTATCATGGTTTGTACTCTTATGCACTGAATGATAGAGAAAAACTAGTGCGAAAGCGGGAATAACTCCCCACAATGATTTAGTACAACTTGTGAGGGTTGGTGAAGTGCCTACAACCTTTTAAATATGCGTATTACGTGGCATAGATTTGATATGGCAGTCTGCTGGTGCGATGCTCCCTATTTTGATCTCTACTTTTTATTTGCTACGTTACACCCTCATAGCATGAAATTTCGGTTAAACGCCTCATGGGTGTTATTCGAGGTTGTCTGCTTTATGAACTTAAACCGGCTTCATTTGGTGGGAACTTCTTGTCCACTAGGTTGTCCATCAGTCAGTGCGGCAAATTGCACCTCCGAATGCTCATTTTAGGAGAGAGGAGGGCGGTAGAAATGAGAAAATTCAGGACTAGCTCACCACTCGCTTCCAATAAAGTTTAACTTGTGCAATGATAAGGTTTGTTTATGCACTTCAACAAGGACGAGAAACTCGTGGATACTGCTAAACAAACGGGTATTTCATACTGTGATATAAAACTTTTTTCTCTTACCTATTTCACTTGCGTTGTAGAAAAAAATGACTGACCTATGGTGAGAAATGCCTTTCATATTCCACCCTTGAGCGGACAAACCTGCCATTGGTTACTCCAAATGATCCATCACCATTCACACTCTTTTAAAGCACGCATTACTTCATCTCCAGACTTTCCATGTGTACGTGGTGGACAGAAGGCAGAACCATTAACTTGTTAAAGGCCAATAAATCATGATTCATGTCTGTCTACTTAATTCAACTCTTTACAACTCGAGCGTGTAGAAAACTTTACCTTGGGAAGGCATAAGGCGTAATTTGTAAGCCGGAAGGAAGTCATGTTCTTGTTTATCTCACACCACCAAACTTAATTTGCATGTTGGGACAGGAAAGTTTTTTTGCAAAAGTTCCTTATTCACTGTAATTCAAACATACCTATCCCCGGGACTATAATGTTAGTATTGTTACCCAGGGCCATTTGCCATGCCAAGTTATAATGAAACACAACTGAGAGCATATATGGAGACTTGATGTGTAGGGGGATAAAGGGAGTGGCCACGATCATTTGCTTGACCTTTGACATTCTCCACACAGCTTCATAACGAATTGCTGTCTACCTAATCCAGAAATGGGGGAAGAAGGGGAATAAATAAAGGGTGGGTGTTCTTTGGTAATTCACTGTACGGCTTTGAAGGAACGGTGAGAATATGAATAAGTACGGCGAAAATGAGGAATTCACATGCATGTGATGCAGAAGGATGTTTGCTCAGACTGACCTAAAATGACAACGGCAGTTGAGGAGGCAACATTCAGTGCTATGTGACAACGCAAGAATGTGTTTGCCGTAAGTAAACACTCCTAAGGCTTACAAAGAGACATACTTCTGGATGAAAAGAGTTAATGAGAGAGAGGCCTAAAGGTGCATACATTATGGTGACAGCAAGCAACCACAAACGAGTGGTAGAGAGAAATGGTAGTGTGGGTAGTTTTATGATGGAAATACTGGTAATTAGGTCGCTTTGAGATTCAGTGCGTAGCTGTAAACGATCAGAGCACTGTAAGCTGTAGCCTCGCCAGTGAAAAAGCGGTATGTTCAGGCATAACCTGAACTGATTCTCATCAAGTACCTGTCTGATCACCTGGGGAAGCGCATGTCTTCCTGGTGTTCACCTGACCAATAAGACGAATTGGCGGTCTTTGAATTCACTTTCGAATCACCTTCTGTTATGTGGATTAATTACGAAGATTTTCAGTTATTTTATACCACTAATAAAATTCCTATGAGTGGGTTTTTGGGTGAGATATTTTTCCTTAACTTACAACCTCTAACGGTCAAATCGAGAAGGGTAGGTGGTACAGGCCAGCGCAACAGATAGGGGAGTGGTGTTAAACAGAAGAATGACGAGCATTTTAAATGTTTAAAGGTTTCTGTCCGTTGTGGAAATAAAAGAAGTCAACTAACGCACAGGAACAATTCTTTTATGAAAAGACAATCAATTTCTAGGTCTTTTCTTGCAGGGTTTCCTGAAGTTGGCCAAAAGTACATTGTCGTGTTAGCTAAAAGTATTCCATGTGAACTTAAGCATGCGATTTGGCATCACAAATTTCGGAAGTACAGAAGAATGCCCCAAAATGTACAACATTTTGAGAGGCTACATAGTTTCCATGATCTTTTGAGTGCCATTCTTGAGGCATTCGAATCCTGCGGATTTAAAAATTCAGTAAACCTACCGTGCCCGCGTGCTATAAATAACAGAGGTGTATCATTTGAATGTTGATTGATAAAGATGCATGAAAATGCCATTCAAAAGGGAATTACCATATTTGCGATAGCTGAGTAAGGCTTTCACCTCAGCATTAATAAAAACAACTTGGGTAGTCTCTTGAGAAATCGACTTCATCGTGTTTTGTGGATCTTGAAGACTTCATTGGTTGATGCCAGGGTCTGCTTCACAGGTAAATCGACCGCCACCATGAAGAGCTAACATAACGCCGAGGTCAACAATCTTTTGATGACACCATTTGGTTCAACCAGTCGTTACATTCTAGTAAAGTGCTCATCTCACTTTCTTGTAATGAGCTGAGCCCTAATAAGGAAGTCGGGACGTCACGCTCTAGTAGGATTTTAAAAGGAGCAAACGCAAAAAATATACAAAGAAACTTTAATGAAAAACCACCAATATGTCTTTTTATGAAATATTTTTTCATAAGTTCATAAGAATATTGCGCCTAGTAGGTCCACAATCTCAAGAATTCGTTGTGTAAAAATGAGGCCAATCCAAAGGGTGTTCATAGTTCCCTTATCCTCAAGGCGGGTGTCAAAACCTTAGCCGTTACAAATAATGGATACTTTGCAGACTAAAACGTGACCATTTTGTATGAATGTAATGTTGACTCCCAGTTAGAAATAAAATGCATTACAATGTATACTACTAATTCTGTCAGCCAGTAGCGTTAACATATGCTAAATGCTGCCAACGACAAATCTCATTGGAAAAATTCCCATTACATTAACGTCGTACACAAATTTCAAATGCAAAGGTTCTAGCTTTCCTTATCGCACATTCACTTCCTTATTTTTATTACTCAACAGCATTGTTTACAAAAGTATACAAATATGTTGTTTTGATCATTTAACAATTCCTCGCTCATTATTTGATAAAAGTGGACATAAAATCCGAGGACGGTTAATGAAATACACAGTCAAAGAAAGGAAACTAAAGAAGCCTAGTTAACCATTTTCAGTTTTGTTGAGTGTTGCAAGCCTTACTTTTGCCGAGTAAATTACTACTGTTAGTATTTAAGCAGAAATTTTGAATTCGCAAACAAAAATTGTTAAAATTATCTAGCTCAAATTTGAAAAATTTCCGGCAAACTGCAATTGCCTACTGCTGCAGTTCAGATTAACCAGTTAATTTTTTTTAAATGCTTCTTTTTACTTCTAAATTTGCCTGAATTTAAAGTTGCATATGGTTAAGTAACATTTAAAGCAAACTTTGTAAAAATAATTGCCTATCCACTTACTTATTTTGACCAGCCAATCAGTCCACATAAATTTATTGAATAAATTGTAATGTTTCGGTTGTTTGTCTAAATAGCCCTTCGGTTACACGGCACTAAAGCGCTTGGCCACTTTACTTCCGCCCGGTCCTATGACCTCCGATCCGTCGCAGAAGCCTCCAGCCCGTATGCGAGTCGGCAATGCATAGTCTGCTGCAGTATCGTCTCTTTTCATTCCCAAGGTAGTTACTTGGCGCCACAAAATTAATGAGTTGTGCTAGAACAAAGAAATCTGCTCGTTGATAAATATTTTTCTCCAAAAACTTAATCGAGCCAATTCATATTAATTTCTTTCACATCCCTCCGCACTTGTGGAAAAGGGAAACTACTATAGGGAAGAAACTTTAAGGGCTAAAAACAGTATTCGAACAAAAACAAAGAGTTAAACAAGCAGCTAAAGTGTTGCACAGTCCAACTCCCTTTTTGGGTGTTGTCCTTGGGCCTTCCCTTGGTCAACCCTCTGCTTCAGTCATCGGAACATAATCATTGCTGGAAGGGAAAGCACCGACAGGCCAACTGTTCCAGTCAATAAATTTCGATGCAACTGTGAACACACTTGGCTGCAACTTTCCTGATCCACCTTGAAAATTTGAATGGATCTGGAGTTTTGGTCTGTTTGAAAACTGTATCAGGGAAAGGGGAATGTGCTGACTTAAACGTATGTCCATTGTTAGTCGTAGGAACACTTGCCTAAGATCAGAATCATATAACAAAGGACGAGGTTTAAAATATTTCCCATTTCGTTTTTACTTCAGCGCTGCCCAGACATATCCATCCGGATCCTATCCAGCAAGTAGAGAGGTAAGGGAGGTATCATTTGTTCACTCAGTTGAAATCTATGTCCATATACGGTGTACAGCTGCTTAACGAACTTATCCGGATGGTTATCGACTAGTGTCGCTTTAGTTGTTAATTGCATTCCTATAGAATACGGAACTGAGGTAGTTACCGAAGGTAGACGACATTTTGGAGCCTTCTGTTATTTGTGGTCACATCTTCTCCTATCGACGGCATATACCCTGCTTCCGTCATGTTAAAATTTAGCATTTGATAATAGAAACCTGGGTAGATGTCCCTTAGGATCTAGTTCGCTTTCCACTGCCGCCAAAGTAGTGCCTCGAGGCTTCGCTTAACACTAAAGAAGAGAATATACTCTGGTACCATAAGTAGTGTTGGCATACAGTTAGGCTCGGAGGATAATGTCATGGCCCGAACCCTAGACCGCCCGACGGCGATACAATGGCGGGGTCCTAAGCGGTCTGCTGCCAAAAATGAGAGTTAACCAAATTACTAGTGTATTACATAACGTTTCGACAAAATGTTTACGCATCTACATTCGTTTTTCAATTTATCATTTACTGCACAAAACTTTAGCAAAACACAGAAAAGTGCGTTAACTCGAAGTGAATTATTTTTATTTCCCTTTTATATTAGGGCGTCTTGAGATAGCAAAAGTATATTTTGACTGGTAGATTTTATGAAGCTCGAGCCTTTTCCGAAGTCAGACGAAGTCGTAGTACTAAAGGCCCAGGGCGGGGGCTGAGAGACTACTGACATGGCCCAAAGGACATGCCCGCTGGCAAAAGTACAGTAGATGTGTCTTAAGTACTCACGAAATAAAACCGCCAAGTTAAAAAAAACAGACAGCCTTGCAGACTTGATTAAGCCATTTTATGCATCTTCTCACTGACGCATCATTAGCCGTCCCCAAGTAATCCATTTTTGGTTCTACACATCCAAGCGCAACGCCAATCCCGTTCCCTTACTGGAGGTCAACAATTACGTCTGACATGTACTTAACACAATACAACTTAAACTTGTGCAATTGAAGCATCTTTTTAGGGAAGGGTCAGTCGAAAGAAAGTGCTCTACTTCATCTCATACAATTTTGCACCCTACCATCAAAAAACCCAGCCGTAAAAAAGGTAGAGAGTGCCTCATTTTCATTTATCTAACAGCTTCCTAAGTACTACGCAATTATCGCCTCTTGCCATTAGCATTAAGGAGTCATGTGTTAATCAGGGAAGTAAATGTGAGTCGGGAAAGGCTGATTTTTTTCCAGACTTCTAGAAATTCGCAGCAAGCCTGTCGTGTTGGGGAATGCTAAAGTCTAAATGGAACTTCTTTCTCCATCATAGTTTTTCATCTCTTCCTTGAAAAGCTCTAAATTATAACCCCATCCCAGTAGGTCTATAGCATTGGCGAATGGCCCACCTTACTTGGTAGTTATTGTGATCACATTTTCAAATCTCAAGTGGTCATACATGACTGTGCTGAGTTCACCGTTCTCACGAATATATTCTTCCCTTCTGCACTCCCATGACATGTTGTGCATTAATTTGTCTTCCTGCATCAGGACCTCCAAGAATTAAGCAGATTACTAACAGAATTGATTATCGAAGCTGTAGAATAAGGACGAAATCTTCAGATTCAGGGTAGTCACAGACAGCCATTTCATACTTGAGTAGGGTCTATAGGTAGATTTTTGCACTTGTAATTTTCTAGTCGGAACAGGTATTCTTCACGGATGGTTGTGTATGTCAGTGTCTACAGGATATTACTTGGAGTTATTCAAGCAAATCTTGATAAATAGAGACCACTAAGTCATATCCCCAGAGCCTATAACCCCTCTCCACTTCCTTTACCTGCGAAGAATATTCACCCCAATGTGGAGTTTGGCTGAGATTCCATTTCCCTAATTAAGCACAATCCATATCCCTTTTTGTCTATCAGAAGTAGACTAAGATTCCTAATGACTAATCCATGTTGCTGGGCGGTACAGAAGTTGGTTCCATTATAGATGAAGTTCCAAATTCTTGGGTGATGATTAAGGATTTGGGAGAAAGGGTTACTTAGTATGAACAAAGTTTATTGGCATAACAAACACACTGTTGAAAGAAGTCTTACAGAAAGATGAATCTGAAAGGTCCTCCTCAAGTTCCTGTTATCCTGACCTTCAACCAAACCTGTAAGGGGGGAAACACATTAAATGCCTGGTGATCATTTATTGCGGCAGGAAGACTCGACTCCCAAGTTCGACTTGTAAAAATTACTATCCATCTTTTTGAATCGCCAAATTTTTGCATTTTTTTGGTTATCCACAGTGGAGTGAAAGGCAAAATTTGACTTTTTTATTAATAACTTATTGTGCAATGTACCTCTTACACAAATCATCCGTCTAGACAATGATTTAAGGCCTCGAACTAATTGAGGTGGACGTTAAACTGTGTCCAGTTATTAAGACTTGTCTGTGTATATCAAACCATATAAATACCTTTTAAAAGCGAAAGGATTTACCTGGCTCTACCAAACAGCACATAGTAGTCATTTAGCTGAGCCATGTACTTAAAAAGGTCCTTCCAACTGTGCGAGTTGCTACTGTCGTGGTTGATATTGCCGTGGGTATTGAGGATGGGTGCTAGTGAGGGATTCTGACTTTGAAGCCACTTAACAATTTGAGGGTCGATTGGGCTATCCCTCTCCACCGGAGATTCCACAATTGACAGGGGTCGAGCGCAGCAAGTGGAGATGAGAGAGAGTGCAATCAAAACTAACGGGAGCATTCCTGTAGACTTTATCACTGCGGGGAGCTCAATGAAGCCTGCCCACCATTCAGCATCGGGAGTGTATGGTGAGGGCTCAGCACTGCGGCTATAATTAACATGCTTCAAGTGATCATTTATGCGACCTCAAGGCACAGTAGCCAATGAAAAGTGGCCGGGAGGAGTGTTATCATAAGCCGAAAAACTAATCGCCAGGAGGAGGTGATCCCATTGGTGCTTACTTGGTGTTTATCATTGCTAGATAATTCACACACTTTGTCATTATCAGACTCTTTTAGTTGAGATAGTCATAAGTAAATGTAGGCGCGCTTAACTTCTTTTTCGTTTTAATGCCTACTTGTCGTTTTGGTTACTTAGCATGAACTTAAACAAAATTATGGCGCCAATACTCCCTGATGAAAATATAAAGTCATAGTTTAATTATTTAATAATAATCAACGGAGCTCGAATGTCCAAGTAGTCGTTTACAATTGTTAAAATGGTAAAGTAACTGTGGGCGATGTGATTTCACCTTCAGGTAGCCTCTATGTGAAACAAACGTTTAAACTCGGGATATTTTAGAGAGTCAAACAAGAGCGCCTCTCAAACACTGTGCTCCTTTGAAATGAAAATAAGTCGCGTGAACCTTTTAAAGTTGCTTTCTATTGAGGAGAATTTTGTTTCCTTCCTTTGGCATTTGCTGACAGCAAGAGGTAGAGAGTAGGCAGAATTTACCGATTTTATGACACTCGACTGAAGTCATTCTGCAAATGTTTGTTTTGCTTTAACTTCAATGAAGTTTCGGGAATTGAATCTGCCAAATGAAACGTTTTTTAGCTGTCTGAAGCCGCAGGAGCAATTGTGAAGCAAAAAAAGCAAACACAAGAATAGGCAAAATGAATTAAAACTTTTGTAGTTGATGTTTTTGCTTTTGGGGGATGAAACATTAATAGATGCGCCAGCTCAGCCCTACGTAATTCAAAATAACTTATACATTCTTATATTTTTTGGTAAAAACTACTTGAACACAAATGACCTGAAATTTGAAGATTACGTAAATTCGTGCCGCTGAATTACTCTTAAATTTTCTCTGCTAAAATTTATATCTGCTTAATGATATCCACCAAATCCTGTTTGTCCAAACGGCGTTTCAAGTTTACATTGACAAACGGCAAAAAAGATGGCTGTAAAATTTTGTAAAGCTCACTTCAATGCCTCTACCACGTATTTCACGCTTCGCCTGAAACCATTGCAAATGTCTAGTTAAATTAGCCGTAACGTAAGCTTGGATGTTGCATGAACCGAGC
>NW_020170414.1:695901-698510 GCF_000524195.1 Echinococcus granulosus | reverse complement strand
CTGTGGTTTAAAAATGCCATTTAATTGGCTGTCTCGTTGCGTACACTGACAAACGGCGATAAGCTCCATTGTCCATTAATCTTATGGCCTTCATTTTTTCACACACGTTACTAATTACGCCCAGCATTGCAGATTGCTTGCTGACTGACAGATTGTTTGATCAACTGACCACCTGACAAACTGAGTGACTAATTAATTAGTCCACCGACTTGATAATTTCTCTTGGGGAATAGCTATTCCATCCTATTCACTATAAAACTCACACTTTTGAGACATATCACCTTCTTTAGGAAAATATAAGTAAAGTGTACAGCAGGCGGAATCATTCATTATGATCTCGTCATTTTCTGAGATCTAGCACTTGCGCTTAAAATCTACTCCATGCGGCTCGATGCAACTCAAAGGTCATTTCAAGAAACAATCAACATCAGTTGATTAGTGGGAACAAAGTCCCATCTTATCACTTACATGCCTATGCAGAACCTCGATGCCCCATCACAACAAAAATCAGTCGTGAGAAAATTCACAGTCATAATGGGAGGGAGAAAGGCAGATACTACCTCGTTGTCGGCTCCATCCTCACCTTCAGCCTCAGCCCGATCATCTTTACCATCCTCCATTGTTTCTTTACATTTTTCTGCATTCCAAGTGATGCATATTAGCATTTTATGTCATCAGCTTGAGATACTTACAAGATTACATGAAAAAAATGGGCAGAGGGGGGGAGAACAAGAGTGAGGTAGAAGAATGGCAGATTTTAAGGTGATTCTTGGCTTCTAAGAGCAAAATGCCCTACAAAGTTCAAATTTGCAACAAATTTGTAAGCATTTTACTGGATAAAACTATAAGAGATCCTTTGCTGCCATTAAAGTTTGATTATTTGGTTAGTTACTACTTATCCCTTTGAGACAGGTAAAATAGTCGGTTAGTGCAGTATTTATTTAGTGCTTCAGTTTTAATAGTTTATGTGACACCTTCAATGACATAAATAAGTCCAGAGATTAGGTGGGAAACCGTCTGTTAGCTGTGAGACGACGATCCAATTGATGGCACCATCTCTCGCTTCGACTGCTGCATCATGAAGTGATGATCCAAGAATTACTACCCCAAGTTATGCATCCAGGCAGCACCTATTTTTAGCCAAAATCTGTAGCTTAACTATTATCAAATGGGCACAGGAAGAAAGTGGCAGTAAAGCATAGACTTATTGAAGTATAGACAACTAAACCATGCCTATTTATACATTCCCACCTCACTGTCTATTTAAATCAACCATAAAATTTTGCTCGTGTCTAAGTATATGGCTTTGAAAAGGTAGTACTATATAATTTTGCGATATTTATTTCCTCCTACACACACTACATCGTCTGAAAACCTGAGATCATTATGCTGTGTGGGCTATAATCGCCTAATTTGTAATTCACTCCATTCACAATATTTTAGAGCCCAACATAACATTGTGTGTGTTTCTTTTACATCTCTTTGAATTTATAAGGGCGTCTGCCCCCAGCATAGGCTACTTTCGACATGCTGTATCCCTCCCAAATAATAATATTGAATCGTAGCGCATATGTATGTTTATCTAAGGTTTAAAAGTAAGAAAAACCTTACCGAACTAGCCTAGGAAATGCTCCAAGACAGAAAGTAATAGAGGCAAGATACCATGGTCTGCGCATAATATGCTCCCACCCAAGATGGTTTGATCAAAAGCAGACAAAGCCGCCTTTCTCAGCCCGGAGTAGTCCACATTTACCTGATCGCATTAAACTCAAACAATCTGTTTGCGACACGCTTCAAAGAAGCTGGCAAAGATTACTTACAACATATGACTATGAAAGTGGGAAGTTTTAGTAAAACACAAAACCTCCTTTAGAATTTAGGCATTATATGAGATTGACAAATCGACATAATTGCTGACACGATGACGCGATTCCATGTACTTTGAAGACGACAGCAGAAGCTCCCTTCGTTCCCTCATTACTGTGGATAAATTCCATTTAGCACCTAATTCCTCACATTTTGAATTTGAGGTTGTATTTGTCTATTTACCTGTTTATAATCTAGAATTCATTCTAACTACACCCCTAAGAAATAATTTCACAAGCTAATGCTTACAACTAAAAGTCAAATTGCTACTTTTATAATAACTGGGAATTCTTAGCTGCTTATAAGATTTATATCTTCGAATATGTTGATGCGGCTCATTGCCCACTTGCAAAAAAAGGGGCTTTTGTTTTAAGTTCGAATGCCTTTGTCTTAAAATGCTGTCTCCTTTTGTAAATTGGTGATAAAAATGCTTATAATACAAATTCAAAATAACAAGTGGGTTTGCAAAGAGGCTAAGCACTGGGGTAACATTTTATTATGAACATCTAAGTTGTCCATGCGGCCGATTTAATAGTGACGTCCAGTTTTGTAGGCCCTTGTGTGGAACAAACATAATGACTTCGTGATCTCGTTACGAAACTGTCAGTTTATCGCGTTTTCTCAAAATGCATCATCTTTGCTAGACCTTAATTTCCATTATGTATAGTAAAATATATTTCTTAATCAGCATATTATTTAAGAGATTTTATGTGACAGCCAACTAACGATTATTTTTAAATTAT
>NW_020170414.1:694795-695801 GCF_000524195.1 Echinococcus granulosus | reverse complement strand
AAGGACGTCTCGGATACAAGTTCTCTAACCTTGATGCTTCGCGGATTCACTAGAAGCGGACAAAGATGTGGTTGATTGTGATTACTTACAAAATTTTTCCAGTGCATTATTAAATGCATCAGCAGTGTCACATTTATGTGCCGCACCAATTTTCTCGACCGTGTCCAATGTTACGGAGGTGTGACACCTGTCCATTATCAGCTTAAGGCGACTGATTTCTCCAAATCGCGTGTTGCAACACGATTAGTGGATTGTAAGATGATGTGAAAGGAATGCGGTATTTTGCTGGTCTGAACACAACCATACTGCGTGGTCCTTTGACAGTGGTCGGATTGGCGATTTCGGTAATGCAAGTGTTACTATTGCATTAGAGTAACAGCAAACCATCTGAACTGTCAGTAGATTGACATTCAAGGCAGATTCTGGTAGTGAAGACTAAGGTTGCGAGTAGGTAGTTGTCTTGAGAAGGTGGAAATGAAGATGAGGTGCCAGTTGCCTTAGAAATATGGAGTGTTAGGGGCAGCGATGGACAGTGATGTGGGTGCTGTGATAGTGCTGTTGGCTTGGCTTTGTAGTGGAGAAACAACTTGCGGTCCACCATGAAAGAAATGAGGGCTACCAAAGTGAACAACATTGGAGCTTATTGTCGTCTGGATGAAACAACCATTCCCTCACCTCCCCTTCCACACCCTTCCCCTTCCCTTCTATTTGATCTGCATCTACTCCATTTTCCGCATCAGTGACGTTGAAAATGACTGAAAGATCCTCTTGACATCTTAGTAGTGACATGTTGTCGGCACGATGCGTAAGTGGGGATGCGTAATTGTTCTACAGAGTGAAGAAGTAGGCTGTGTTACAGAAGGTGCTGTGCCTGGGTTTGGGTGGGTCATCAGCAGAGTCAAATCCATGAAGCCTTTATTGTTGGTATGGATTCTGCTGCCGTGTCCCACCTACAACCTCTGCAAAGAATTTCTTTGGAGGTATATATAATGCGGAACGGCATTAA
>NW_020170414.1:681862-694695 GCF_000524195.1 Echinococcus granulosus | reverse complement strand
CTTACTTCGTGGAGCAGGCAAGATGGATAAATATGGGCTGGGTTCAGGTAACATTTAACTAGAGCTCAATGTGGTGTGAATTTGGCGCATTGGATAATATTTGGTAGCATAGCGATAGACTGGGAACCTGAGTGCATGGCTGCCTCATGTTACGTACTGACAGTTGACAATAAGCTCCAGTCTACCAATTTGATGGCCTTCGTTCCTTTTACTTACGGTTAAAAATGCGCTCTGCATTGAGGATTGTTTGCTGACTGACCGATTGACTGATCAACTGTCCACCTGACGGACTGATTGACTGATGTGATTTACCAACCAAACGACGGTTCTTGAGGAATAACTTTTCCATCCCAGCCTAATCCCAACACATCACAGGTTATCATAATCCATCCCATTCACCACCAAAAGCACATTCTTGAGAACCACATCACGCCATCCTATAAGCAAGTGCCTACTTCAGGAAAATGTGTGCAGCACTGCTCCTGAGGTGTAGCCACTTGCAACTCGATACAACCAAAAGGTAGGGGTGCAGGGGAACTTTCCTTTTGAAGAGCAATCAGCACCAGATTATAAGCAGGAAGAAGGTCCTACTGTCCTTCTTATATGTCAACGTAGGACCTCATAAGTCCGCAATAACCAAATTGGTCGTAAGTCGACTCAGATGTTTGATGGGAAGGAGGGAGGTGGATTGTGCCTTACCTTCAACCCCAGCCTCATCCTCATCCTTCATAGTCTCCTCATATTTCTCCACACTCAAGGTAATGCATATCAATTTTAACATTGCCATGATTATGCGACTGTCTCGAGTTAGGGTGCTGTAAAAATGTTAATTAACTATAAGGGTGTGCCGCAATGTGTTTAATTCAACTTGTGGAGCATGTTTGGAAGCTTGACACAGTTTTTTACCTTATTTAGTTACTTTGCCAAAATCAATTAAGGTTGGCTTTGTTTAAATCCACTTATTTTTGTTCAAAAAGGCTTTCTTGATAAAAGTGCACTTGCGATTCCTTACAGTATAATTACCGCTTTCTCTTATCTCCTTTCCTTTTAAAAAGGCAATTCTGTAAACCTCTAATTCAACATCTCTAATTAACATTCATTTTTGAAATTTTGCCGCATCTTGCTATCTATCTAATTGCAAACCCTTGGTCATGTGCAATTGTCGTGTTGCAATGTCCGAAGCCTCCCTATAAATTAAGAGTAATTTGATTTACATTTTTGAAATTCTTTTCATAAATTTAATATTACCGTTTGGATCCACGAAAGTTTGTGGATGTGCGTATTTTTGGGATTGCTCTAATTCGAGCTGCATATTACGTTTTTGTCAAAGTCAATTTTGATTAAGTTTTTGGACCTGAATTTCAAGTTTGCTATCTGCTGCTTGTACCTTTGATAGTCCATTCTGTTGTAGTTACTAAGGTGACAAAAGTGAAGTGCAGTAAGTTGGATAAATTCTATTTAAAATTTGAGAATGTCGTGACTCGATAAAACAGGCTACCACCTCCATAACCTGAAAGTTAATCTGTAGAAGTAAGCATGGATGGGTGGATGGATACAGGATGGATGTATACAGGATAGATAAATGAATGGATGGATAAACGGGCTGATAGATGGATGGATGTATGGTTGGATACAGAATGAATGGATGGGTGCAGACTAAATACAGGATGGATATACACAGGTTGGGTACAGACTGAATGCAGGATGAATGTAGGCGGGACGGCCGGAAGTGTATACCGTACTAGCCTTTGTTTGCTTGACCACAGACTTTTTGATATCCCCACCCGACTAATAAAATATACGACCCCAGGAAAACAATTTCTCTGGAGCCGAAAACTTGTGTACAACCTGTACACGGCATTTGTGTGTGTTTTTATTGAGTGGAGGGTCTAAGCTCCCTTGTATTCAGGATTCCCATAAACATTCCCTGTGGCCATGACCTGGGATGCGTCATCATACCATGATAGTGAAGGGCGCTTAAGTAGTCTACCAATTTTGGAAATATTCTAAAGTGTTCTGGAAAGTGAATTTCGAATGGAAGCATCGGGAACGTTGAAATGGATGGCATTAAATGACCTAAATTCATGCCGTACTTAAGAAATGGAATGAAGCAGCGAGAGTGAAGGGTTAAAGGAAGGAACTCTAGTGTTGCTGCACATGCAACACTTCGACTGCTCCTCCAATCGCATTCCGTCATACCATCATGAAAGTCAGTTTAGCATCAGATTGGGAAAGATCGTACGCGTGTTCTCCTGACCCTATCGCAGGGAATGAAAAAGCTCAAGAACTGGAGAGGAACACCATTCTACCGATGTTACACTTAGGTTTCGCTCTGACTTTCTCAAGTCTAGCATTTTTTTTAGCTGTACTGGCTGTACCACATTAGTAACACAACCAGAATGGCTGAACGTTGAATAATATGAGGTATGGATGAGGTTCTGTGTCCAAGGCTGATTGTTACATTTTGTTCACCTCTTGAGTGCAACATTTGATCTGATCCATTCGATGGCACAAACTTCGATGCCTGTGATGGTTAGTTTTCTTCTGTGATACCACTCAAGCAAATTTACTCAAATATTTGTTTAGTTTTACGGCTCCAAATTAGTGAATAAAACGAGCCTCTAAACCTTATTTTTAATCAAAGCCTGAAATGTCGAGTTGATCTTAGGCACACAAAACTAAATTTGACAGGTAGTTTTAAGAAGATAAAAAAGAGTTTTTCCAAAAAAATTGGTGAATCATTGAATAATGGTGGTGCCTTTTACGTTTCCAGAAGACGGTTACCAACTTTTCGAATATGACCAAACCGCTGACGATGAAAGGTTAGAAGAAGGCGAATGATGTGTCCATTGAATGGTATCACTGTCGATCTGGTTTTAATGGATTTATTCCAGATAACTGGGTGAATTCAGCTGGTTACCGCCTTTTTCTTGGTTGCCTCAATGGACGAACTCTCTTGCAAATCTCCAAAGACCAGCGTAAATTGGATTATCAGCTTACCAAACGGAATCGTCGTATTTTAGACAATTTTAGTACCTGATTGACAAAATAATTCCGGCCAAGATAATTCACCCTCGTGGTGTGACATCGAAAAAGGCGGGTTTGAGTCAAACCGACACCTTTAATCCTTTGGGCGCTAAACAACTCAATCCTTACCCTACCGTAAAAAAGTGCCCCTTACAGACATTGCCAACAGTCGGAGCATAAATCATGAGCCAGACCAGACGTCTGCAATCAAGTCGGCAGTAGCAGCCATGGTGCGCAAATCCAACAACTTGTCCTTTTGAAAGAATGGACATAACTTACGTCTACTCCTGTAAAATCCCTCCTCTCCAGTCACTCACGCCTAGGCTTAACCCTGTACAGAACGTAAAATTTCTCTTCATTAGATGAATGAGTTCCCCCTTGCCCCCGGGTATTAATCACATTCAAAGCATCGACAGTGATGATCCGCTTCTGACTCGTGTTCTAATTTAAGCATCTTTTCTTTTGTTAGTGATGGAGCAGTTGGACTATTGGCATGGTAATTAAATGCTTATATCCTGCTTAATTCTCCTAATTATCTCCTCTAGGAGAGCTGCACAGCCGCTAATGCTTGTGGGTGTGTGTGTGAGAAGGAGGAGGTGGGTGCATTTAAATTCCCAATGAATTACCCCAACGCCAACAAAATTGGATAGCTTCTATTATTAAGGGGTTATCTTGACGTTCATTTTGTACTTTAAATTTGATAGTTTTTCAAACCGACTTGATACTGCGTGCATGCAAGTTGATTTGAGCGAAGGAATCACCGGGAGGAATAAAATGAACGCAAATACAAAACAAGCTATTGAATGAGGAAAAAGATAATAGCAAACACCTTCTGTAAAAGGGAATCAAAGTGGTAGTGGAGTCGCTTATCTGTCAAAACCACCACTATTAAGGACTACCACTTCTTCTCAACCAGACACAAATTTGTTGCCACCTCCACTCTGTTGGCACACTTGGCCTCTTGAAGACATGAAAACTCTGATCATTTTCACTTTTCTTCATAACCTTACAATCGTTTCTCATTTTATTCACATATCTACCCTGTTTTGCATTGTTCATGAGGCCAAATAGTGAAAATGCAGCAAAATGGTTATATGTACCACATTGAGCTTGGCTATTTTCCATTGGGGTAATCTGGAGGAGGAGGATGCAGAATCTCCTCCCCTCCTCCATTCCAAAGTCCAAATCTTCTCATGATTAATTTATCGTGTGTGAGGCCACGCTTTTCCATGAAAGGGGAGACTTGATTCTCACTGACTGAAAAGGGCTTGTCAGTGTACGAGACAAGCCCCTTTCAGCCAGTAGGAATAAACTCCTCACATCTCACACTACATAGATTAATAATGAGAAGATTTGCATTTTAGAATGGGAAACAAGATTCTGCCTCCTCCTTTTCCTCCTCCCCTTCTTACTCTTCGTCATGCTCATGGCCTTTCTCCGTATTTTCCCTGGTGATGATTCTTCAAGCTCCACCTGATGCAAATCACCGTTTCGTGGCATTGTTACTGTTTAGCCGCATAAACAATACAAATAAGATAGACAAATGTGAAATGAAAGTGAGCTGTTGGAAAGAAGGGTGGAAATGGTTTGAGTACTTTATGTCTTCAAGAGGCCAAGTGTGATCAAAGGGTAGAAGTTGCAACAAGCTTACGTCGGGTTAAGGAAATCCGATAGTTCGCAATGGTGGCTGTTTAAACAGACAGGATATTCCACTAGGCCTCTTGTGCTGAAAGTAAAATTGTTTTCTGTATGTGCATGCGCCAGGAGTAAAATCCCATTCCATGTGAAAAGCACGCACAGTCATTTATGTGTAGATTAGGCAGGTTGGTAATGGTCTCAATAGTAAAATGAAGTGGAACGAGGGCCTCAAGCGCTTGGCCATTTACAACCATGACCATGGAGAATGGAAGAGGAACATTTTGATTGAATTCCAAAGCAGACCGAATCTGCCAGTGCCCATATTAAGCACTTTACCAAAATTGGTTATGACTGCACATATGTGTCGTAAAAATGGCTTCCGCAGTTTCCACAAACATTCCTGTTTTGATTTTCCAGAATGTTTATTTTTGGAGTGTACTTTTTGAGCACCCTAAAGCACCTTGTAATTCGAGATTACTTCCAGTTTCTTCGATTGGCCTTTATCACGTCAAGATAGGCTTTAAATGTTGTAACAACCACTATGGGACCCAAGACCAATCAAGATACCACATATAATATCCCGTGTCTCCAGCAATTGGCCAGTGGTCAACCCGGCATTCACCATGCCTCCAGCTTGCAATGGTAGATCAGTAATCCTTACTGGCTATTATTGGGGTTGGGAACCCGACAAAGTCTGTAATCAAACACAAGAATGGCGGTTCATAACGGTGCCAGGTGATCTGATAGTACTTCTTGTTCGATCATGTAAAAGCCGCATTTCGCCATTTTCTAACCAACCCTGTGAGACTAAAGCCGACTCATGGATAGAAAAAATCCAGTTAAACAAATTACGCTTAGATACACAAATTCCGCTTTCTTTTTTTTAACTAAGCAATACCGGGTTATGTATTACAGGTCAATCTTCATTGTGTGCAGTTTCGGATTGGCTGTAATCACATTCAGATTTCGGCAACGATTTGATCCAAATATATAAAATTACGTTATTTATGAATTTGTTCCTTACTTACGGGCAGATAAAATGGGAATCTTGCTGCATTTGAACAGCGCACGAAAATTACTAGCCAATGGTAGACCACAAAATTTGACAGTTAAAAGAATCGATGATGTCATAAGAGGGGGAATTTAAACTTGTTTACATTATATTCAGTGTATCTACGATACTTTTACTTATTGCTACTACGACGCCGACTTTGAAGGACATGTTGGCAGAAATGTAAGCAGGGAGAATGGAACTATTTGGTTGCCTAATTTTTCCACCAAGTGAATAATGAGGTGACGCTTTATTTGACTGCACTGACTCTTCAGTCTCTGCCAAATCTTTGGTTATCCCGCTATTGTATTGTTCAAGCTTTTCCATGCTGAAATGCGTCACGACTCCATGGCGGACTCAAGGAGATAGTATAATAATGACTTTAAAGTCCTATTCATCACTTAGAGGCTTAAAGATGGCTATAAACTTTTCGATCATGTAAAATTAATTTCTGTAGAATACGAGATAACATGTATCCAAAGTTGTAAGATATGTTTCTTTGATTGTATGTTTTAGGTGACATGCAGTCAGATTACATCAATTCCGTGGCTAAGTGGAGGCCATGGGTGCCCAAAGGGGACACGAACACTGATCGGTAATAAAACATTAATTATTTGTAAAATCCCTCCATATTGCACACCATAAGATGTGACACGTTGATAGTTTTTTTTAACTCTGCGTTTGACCAGCAGAGCGCTTTAGTCTCTGTAGATCGCAAATCGCCTCGGCGGCGTGGCCTTCGGGTCATGTCGGTAGCCTTTTGGTCCATTTACTTGATAGCAATATATGTTCTGCCATGCCAATATGGCGTCCGCCTACTTTGGAGAGGACAGATAGCTTCCTCTATCCAGTCTTCTAGATCCGAGGGTCTAAAACTGGAGGTGGAGGGGCAAAACAATGATAACACTACAATGACTGTCCAAGTCAGTCTTTTGAAATCCCTGGAATATCCATATATGGACGATCCAGATTAGTTCCAAGTATTTCATCTTAAAGGGTTGCAATTAACCGTCCTCGTACTTGGGGTTTAAATGACAAAAGAAATAATTGAGGTTTGATGGAACGCTCTCCGGTTAAGCTAATAGCTTCTTTTCTATAAAATTAATCAACATTAAAAAGGCTTTTTGATATGGAAGTGCCTATAATTTCATACTAGATAACTCTTTCATGCTTTTACAATCACTGTGCCAAAGAGATTTTAAATAAGTGTGCTTTAATCGGGGCACACTAATTGTCTATTTCACTTTACAACCAGCTGCAATACCGTGGTGATCGCCAAAATGTCCAATTCCCTACTTCATTTCTTAAGATAAGGGTTATATGCCTGGCGCTGCATTGCTCATCATTTCAAGGTGGATCTATATCAAATTCAGGTCAATAGGATGGTGGTTTATCCCTCGGTATTGGTGAGGCGCCACTTTTGTACTTTGAATTATCCCTCTTGTACCTCGCTGGGTGGGCTGGCCTTTCGGGCCATGCCAGTAGCCCAGACACCTTTTCTGCTTTGAATATATGTATTCCGCCCGAGTATTGTGTCTTCTTTCGTCTTCAGGGAGTCTCGGAACGCTACATTGGTGGCAGCGGAAAGCGAACCCGATCTTAGAGGACATGTATCCTGATTTTCCACTTCTGCATGATAAGCCTTAGTGTAGCGGAAGAACTACATATGCTACGGATGGGAGGATGGTGATGACCCCTAGTAGAAGGGTTGATGTTGACGTCTACCTTCGGCATCTCTCCCAGTCCCGTGTTCTGCAGAAAAGCTATTAACAACTGAAGCGACACTAGCCATAAAACATCTGGAAGTTTCGTTACGAATTTCCCCTACCGTCCCCCATGGACCTGTTTTAAATCTTGTACTTCCTTACTCAAATCTGCTTTTAGGCCAGTGTTCCTGCATCTATCTATGGACACGGATGATGGCCGGCGCAGTTCCCCGTCCTGAATCAAAACCCTAAATCGGACGAAACCCCAGATCCAGTCAAGCCGCCAAGAGGGATCGGTGACGTTGAGGTCAAGTATCCCCTCAGTTGCGCACTAATTTGGTGACTGGCACTGTCAGATCATGGGCGTTTACAGCACCGACTGCGTTGTAATGGCTGGCGCGGGAGGTTGACCAGTGGGAGCGCCGGGGACGACGCTCAAAAGAGGAGGGAGGCTATGTAATACGATGGTGGTTTATCCCCAGTATTGGTGAGGCGCCACTTTTGTACTTTGAATTAGCCCTCCTGTACCTCGTTGGATGGGCTGGTCTTTCGGGCCATGTCAATAGCCCAGACACCTTCTCTATGCTAAATACATATATTCTGCCCGAGTATTGTGTCTTCTTTCGTCTTCAGGGAGTCTCGGGACGCTACACAGGTACTGAACAATCATTCATTCATTCGAGATTTAGTATCCAACTCTTGAAAGATCTGAAGAGGGAAAAACAGACAAAGTACTTCTTTGCAGTACTTAGAAAAGACAATTATAAGTAGATAAAGAACTCACCTTTTCAAAGTGCAGTTGCTTCATGTACAGCCGAAGGAGTTAGCTCACATGCGCTAGTGAGGAAATGGAATTAGTGCATCAGAAAGTACATACTTCAAATCCCGCCTTAAATAGGTAACTAAAACATCGGCATACTATTGGAGACTCAACCTCGTGACCGATTAATTGATGGTACAGACTTGCCAGGTCTGGGAACGAAGTTGCTATTTTTACTGGATCCAAATTTGCGATCTATTTAAACACAGCGCAAACGCTAGCAGGATGTGAAAGCTGATGCGACAGTCAAACTAGCAGCCTTATGCAACGGCGATTCTGAAGATGGAGGTGTCAACAGAAATGATAGTTCAATGATGTAACAAAACGTAATGCAGCATCTAAAGACAGCCAGATGGCAGACCTGAATGCAAAAAGGATAGAACAATTGTAAGGTATGTGGTTTGGAGCGCTTGTCGTCCATCCCATTGATTTTGAAATGCTAAGTGTCCTGTCCGTTTATTGCATCTCAAAGAACTGTATAAAATGAACAGTTACAAAGGAAGGAACTTTAAATTTTAACTTTGACTCTTTCGTTTCTGCTGTTGATTCCGCACTGATTGCAATGGAGCATTTATTTCCTTGGGTTTCCTTAAGTTCCGGGTCTGCTGCAAACATAAGATCTTCTGACATTTCTCTGAGAGGCATTATGGGACATTCATTGACTGCCTAAAGAAGCTACCCATTTGTGGAATGTACTTCAAGGAAATACGTTACACAGTCGACAAAATCAATAAGCATTTAAGCAGAGGAATTCTTTGGTAAAACTAAAGCACTAAGTAAAGTGCAAAGGATACTCTAATGCTTGTGTTGTTTAAATGTTCCTTTCAGAGAGGAGGCAGGTAGTCAAATCCAACCAACCTCGGTGTTCTAAGGGTAGAGAGGCCAAGGAAGAGGATATAAACGAGCCTCATCCTGCACCAATGTCAGCAGTGGAATGGAAAAGGGGGTTGAATTTAGCTGGTTAAAGCCACTCTTCAAAGTTCGTGTCGTCTCTGAAAGGGGGAGTTTGGTTGAATGCATAACTCTCGGTTTCAGTAGAGGGACCACTTAGGTGCTCTGCCATTCCACATTCACTGGGTGCGTTGTACTCTGAGCCGTTCCTGTAGCCTTGAGTTCTGCTGTTTCGATTTAGTACTCTGCTCGAGAATTATGGACTCTTTGCTCTTTAGAGATGGCTCAAGAGGCAACATGCATTTTTAACTAGTTTGGCATATGGTTATCAAGAAATGTAGTCGCCAGCTGGACTGTTTTTAGCTGAACTCTAATATCGTTTTGTTAAAATTGTTTTGGAGATTACAGGTTAAATTTCAAACAACTGTCTTTTACGTTTGTTTATTCGCCTATGACTGTTTGTGGGCCGTTTGAAAAGATCGACGGACCTAACATTGCTCGAAGATTACGTGGTCGGTGTGTATGCCAACCAGTAGTTCGCACGGGTTTTAATAGCAGCGTGCTCCCAAGTATGTTCACTAATTATTTTGTTGTATTTGCAAGTGTTGATGCCTTAAACATGTTATGTTGAGGAATTAAATATGGTTCCAGCATACCACAAGCTGGATGCATCCTTTAAAATGTTTCCTACTTGCATTAATAAGATGCCAAATGATTTGTTCATAGATTTATTGCACACTTTTGGGATGCTGTTTGTACTAAGAGGAGGAATTTCAGTACTTCTTATTCGTATCTTACCCATATTTTGCGAGATTTCTGTTAGGAATAACCCAAATTGATCTTGTTCACTTCCAATTTCTCCTACTGAATCTGTTGGTTTGGACTTTTTAGAAATAAAACAGCGTCTTGGATATGGTCTACTGACCAAATGTTCATGGATGAGCAGTCGAATGCATATCCTATTGTAAGTCCTGTCTTCATTACCTTGGGGAATGCTCTTCATTTAATTTAATTGTGCTTCAGTAACAAATGTAATAGTGAATGTCTTTCATTTGTATGGCTCCTATTATCGAAGTAACTTACCTGTCCACCAGAAGCATAAACTATCATATTTACTCTTCTTGTGTGCATTTGCTTCCTTTTCTGGGCCTATTTCACTAGGCACAAGTGTAATGCGATTAAAATTGAACTGGACTTTCTTTGTTTTAAGGATGGGTCGTTCGTGTCTCTCTGTTATTCCTCGAGATATTATAACTTCATTAATAGTACTTATTTGTGATTCGGTGGATTATTGAATCATAGCTCTGGGCTGAAAAATATGTGCATGGAAGAAATCACGTGTGCCCGACCTTTACTTTTGCTTCGAATAGTTGGTAATCAGTGCACTTTCTCACGTGCTTTGTAGGATCTATTTGTGTCCTTTTTTATGCTAGAATTCGTTCACTCATAATGTTTTTAAATTAATCTAAACATTCTTCTGAGGCGCTATAAATTCGTCACCATGTGACGCTCTTAAGTTGTTAGAGCAGGCTTTTAAAACATATCTGGGAAACACCAAGGTTATTTGCTGTGTCTACTACAAACTTCACGCATGTAACTCCCCCATTATCTGGCTCTGATGCCACAATGACGTGGCATATTGTTTCTATTAGTTTAGCGATAACTGATTAAACCAAACCGTACTGCAAATAAAGTGGGTGAGTTTAAAACAACAAAACGGATATTGGAGGTCCTTGCTCTGAGGGTAGTTACTTACGACAGCAATTCACATTTAACCCTCCGAGGGAAAAGTACACAAGTTCTAACCAGCAAACGGGAGATTCAAGATCTGTATCTACATAAGGTGACGAAAAACTTCTGGTATGGCTCACTTATGCGGACTTGTAAAGTGCATGTGATTGTTTATATGCGTGCGTTATGAAGCCTAGATGAAAATGCGTCAATCGACTGGGACGATGCATTTTACGGCGCTCTCTACCATTTCTCTCCCACTTTTAACCTACCTTTCTATCATTAAATGTCGGTTAAATCTAAAGGATGTGAATCGAGCCCATCTACCTTACAAATTTGGTTAACTCAGTTTTTGGCGAAGGTGCAGCGGCAAAACCTGCCTTTCAAAATAAGTCGCTAAACTTATTACACCCCTGTGTCGATGATCTGGAAGTCAATTGTGGGGCTGAAAGGGGATTATGATAAACTGCGGTGAAAGTGGTGGATGATTCAATCCCCAACTTTGCATGAAGTAGTTTGTAGAAGATTTGACATGTCTGATACGTTCGTCACCGGAGCGAAAGCCGATCGCTACGGTCCATAAGGGGGTGTGTTCTTCCCAAAGGTATTCTGCTCAAAAGTTAACCAAATGTTAGCACCTAAAACCGATGACATCCCATACCTATTTTGCTACATCAAAAAACAACCGATCCGTTTGGTTTTACTAGTCATTTTAAGCCGATAAAGCTCCAAAGCTATGCATTTGTGGTATGCGGATGAAGGTACATGACGCTGGTAGCGTCCTAAAAATAGTGTAAAGCTGGATGATGATTGGTCGCTTTTCTCTCCGGTTTCTCTCTACTGTAGTAGTAACTACGTCAAATTTTTTTGCTGCCAATTTTTAACTCATGGGTAATCTGGGTAATAATTCCAATTGCCTCCACTTAACTCGTCATGACCTTAAAAGCATGATGAGTCATTCTGGGGTCGTGGTAGCGAAAGGCTTGCTGAATGTCCTTTTCGAGTCTTTTAGGTCCAAAAGTAAGCGTACTGCCACTTTGCAGAAGGTTTGAGGGCTTAACAGCACCAACATGGGAACCGAACTCCTCCCCAGTAACAGATATAACCAAAATAAATATTTTGTTACTATACCTTTGGTCTCTCAAGCTCACCGGTGACAAGGGCTGAACCACGTTCTAAAACGGGAAAACTTTCTGCACTACTCACGTCTTCTATGGAACTTTGTCAAAGATGAATTTGCTCTTCACTTACTTTTTTAGTTGTGCCGGTGCAAATGGTACTGTTAGAATAGTTTCTGTTCGTCAAAAGCTGATCATGCTGCAAAACTCACCAATATAGCGTTAGGGTTACCTTTGAAGATGCAGTTTTGCTCTAGATGCAAAGAAGGTTTGGGAGACTAGTACCTTGGACACGACGTGAAAGATTCGTGCATTTGAAAGTATGATTAAATCATAATTTTGCATTCCCATTCAATCCAAGCAGCGTCGACTCTTAAGTCGCAAATCGAAGCCCTCCATGGAAGACCTCGTGGATCACCATCGATCCACTTATTGGGCTTCTCCCTCTTCCTCCACTTCCAACCATCTCCATGGCAGCAACGTCAATGGCGATCGCGTTAATGTTGTAAGTTTTGTATGATCTCGATTACTTTACCTTACTTAAGTCCTT
This sequence comes from Echinococcus granulosus, assembly GCF_000524195.1. Lineage (NCBI taxonomy): Eukaryota > Metazoa > Platyhelminthes > Cestoda > Cyclophyllidea > Taeniidae > Echinococcus > Echinococcus granulosus. The sequence goes on along the minus strand of NW_020170414.1, from coordinate 682,163 downwards.
ATTTAATTGAGAATTTTTAAATCATCCTATCTTTGCCCTACTATTTTCACTTAACCATGTGTCAAGTTTTGTTCTATCACACGGATTCTATTGGTACGCAACTCCGTTGTGCTCTCTGCTACTTTCCTCCTACTTTTACTCCTCTTACGTCCAAAGCCATTTCAATCTAATATTATTCGAGCTTGCATGTCTTCCAAGTTTAAACTAGATTCCAAAGTCACAAAAGCATCCCGCCAAATTTGTGGCATAGCACTTGGTGAGGCTGCAGTAGGTGCTGGCAGAAACATACGCCCAAAAATAG
>NW_020170414.1:678746-681762 GCF_000524195.1 Echinococcus granulosus | reverse complement strand
GTGGAGAGAGGAAGAAGATGCTCTGCTTCTTACGAGACCGTGCAAGATTTGATAGCCTGTGGTGCCAACAAACATGGCATTTAGACGATGAGGCGAAGTGACTGTTCCCTCGTAGTGATGATGAGTACTCTCATTGTTTATATTCCTTGCTTCCCAACAGCATTTCCCCAGGCCCTCAAAGCTACCACTGATACAAAATACCTTTTCTTGGCATTAGGATTAGCGTTAGCATTCGATACTCATATATGCGCGTGTCAAATAGTCTAGAGAGTTGAGAAATGAATGTGGATCTAAGCTGTGGTGTGTAGAATGTGAGGGAGCTTATAGAGTTTAGAGCTCCGTTGCTTCCTCGTCTTCAGAGCCAAAATCCTGTGTAAAAATGTGATTTGCGACAAGTCCGTGTCTGAGTGAGAAGGGTTTCTATTTCATGATGGCGAATGTTTCAACAAGTAAGGTATCCCAAGGCACTGGTTTTACAGTTACCCACTCTTTACTGCAAACATACTCCAACTTATTCGGTCCCTTTATACATGCACACACAATAGCGTGTTGCACATTGTCGTGCCATTAAACTTCAGCTAAAATAAATTTGTATTTGCAAAATGGTGCGGTTTTCACACGTTGCTCAGAATGGTGATAGGTATTGCGTATTCGACCGTATAGGTCAATTGGTGTGAAATGTATTGCTTCCAACGCAGCAAGTCTTGTTTTGCTCGGTTTTTCGGAGGGTGTGAATTTATTTGGGCTTGGGGAGGGGGGTTTTGGTAAAATTGGGTAATCACTTTTGATGGCATATTCCTGCTATACCTCAATTTTCCTTGTATCTGAAATATTTCTCCTTACCTTCTTCAAAGTGTGGATGTTTTACATCAGAATTTTTTGTCTTACTGATCATAATGAGTGTGGACGATTTATGTTTTGTACTCAGGCTCTGGAGTAGTCTCTTTGAATGTCCTTGCCGGATCGGGTCATTTCGCTTTGGCGCACACGCTATGGTCTTTCTTCAACCCTTCATTCACAGTAACGATAGAAGACATTGCATTTGACGTATTAGCATCTGAGATTGTCAATCAGCCTTAAACCACTGTCGTGCCTTTTCTCATCCAACAAGTCTGTGTCTCATGTAGCATTTCCATGACTGAAGGCTAGGGATTATTCCATTTCTGCACCGGAGCATTTCTGATTCCTTACTATCACAGTGTAATAGTTTACACCCTCAGTCCTCTAATGAGTTCCCTCAAACAGTCTTTCCACAACAAATACTATTTGGCAAATTTCTTGGGGCAGTATCATTAAGTACTTGCTACTGTGGACAATTATGTCCAAATTGTTTGCATTTGCGTCTTTTCATCCAGTCAATTCGCATTTCAAATTCACTGTGCTGCACAGCCTTCATCTCGTTGTAGTCACTTTGAGTCCGGTCATCAGGAAGTAGCCAGGTGCAGCTAACGGAGAGAAAGGAATAAAAAGATGTAATGGTTTTTTTCCGCTTCATTAACAATGTTGTATCACGTGGCTTTGGATGGAATTCCTAAACATCGCGTTTTTTGTCAGCCCAACCGGAAAGGAGGGGGAAGTTTTGCTTAAATCTTGCTGAAGGCTAAGTGATAATATACCATTCATACTGCACGAGAAGGGAATTGTCATGTTCTTAGGTTGGCAACATAAAGACGGATTTTTTAGGGAAAGCTTTCAATTCTTCCCTCAGTCGACTCACTGCCACTCAGAACTGGAGAATGAGAAGTTTACTCAGAGTCAAGGCGACTTTGGTAGTCCATCTCCCATTCAACTCCACGGGCTATGCCTTCCTTCTATGGTGTTCTGTTGGAGTATGAGTAGGAATATTGTCATTTTCGGAGTGTGTTTGCCTATTTACACTAAGGTTGGGAGCAGTTTCATGTTAGCAATTCGCAGAAGGTGGGAAAGATCTGCGTACAAGAGATTTTCAATCAAAAAAATGACGAGGCTTTTAGAAACTATTGACATCGACGACTGCCTCAGCACTTCATGTCCCATGCTTTTTATCGCAGTGCTTTGAGATAGCCTCCGTTATCTATGATTTGGATCCCTCTTTATAGGACCCCAAAGTTGAAGACATTCTCGGTGTGCTAAGTGATAGTGATGACAGTGATGATGGTGAACGAACTCTGAAGGAAAAGGAAGACGTGAGGGACAATCTGCCATTAGCCTATCTATACAAATGTGTGGTCTCACCACCACCGCAGTCCTCAGCGTTGCCAGTCGCAACCACTGTCCCTACTACGTCGGTGCTCTGCACCGCTCCGCGCTGTCATCGACCGGTGGTGCAGTCGGACGACCGGTGGGATGGCCAGTTCTGCTCCGTTGAATGTCTCCTTCAAGTCTGTCATGAGACTTTCCATACAGCATTCCGAGATCAGTCAAAACTACAACAGCACCAACAGCAACCAGAGCACTACCTGACATCTACTTTCAAAAATTCTACTGGTATTTTCTCCTAGCGCCTGTGCTTTCCTTCCTTTTTTCTACCCTCTTGTGTATATATTACTATTTCACCTGAAGGCATCTATTTATCTATTTTACTATCGTATGCTTATATCGGAGTAGAATGTAGGCACTAAATCGTCCAAATACTTAGATAAGTCCAGAAGAGAGGACGGGGACGACCTAATATTTAACTATGAAATCGTCTTGATAGCTCGGAAATTTTGGTTTGTTGATCTTATACTCAGCCAGGGGCACGAAACCCTACTACTATCAACTGCCTGGTTAGCTTACTGGCTCTTCTGTATGTCTATCACTAATCTCAAACAGTCATGCCTTTTCACTTTATCTGAAATGACTTGGGTGTTGCATCGGTTGCAGTGTCGACAAATTTGCTCCCCCATTACATTATTTTCCATTAAACTGGCTAGGTACTATTCTCAAGTATCATTGGAAAGAAGACTTGCTCCGAATGGCTGAATACATTGTGAACTCGCGGCAGGAGGGCTATCAAATCCTTGTAAAAAGCAGGGTATCTTCTTCCTCCCTCTAT
>NW_020170414.1:674380-678646 GCF_000524195.1 Echinococcus granulosus | reverse complement strand
GTCTACACCTTCCGGAGACTTCACTGAAGACATAAGAAGATAAAGTGCTCAAGCAGAATTCTCTCTCCACCTACAGCAGTGACTGGGGCCACTGGCATGGCCCAGATGCCAGCGGAGGGCACAATGGCGAAGCCCCACGTAACTCGTTACCAAATTCGAGAGTTAAACGATCATTTATGGCATCACACTATTGTTCTCCCCTAGTTATTGTCCACTTGGAAAGAGGCAGAACCCACCCCATTACCCGCTTGAAACCACTGGACGACATCCAGACTGAAGTAAAGTCAGTTTTTGAGAAGGAATGTTACTCGCAATGCCTAACGATTTCCTCCAATCTGTGGGAGCATAATCGGCGCAACAGTTCAATGTACCGGACCAGCGCTCAAATACCGTTCAGTGACGCCCCAGGGAGCACCTTTAGCAATGTGGCTGCTAAGTCCAGGCTTAGAACGCCCAAGTAACTAGTTCCCGATCTTGGCAACCACGCGACGAATAGAGTTGGAACGCCACTCCCAATCCCTGAACTCCGGTCGCCAGCGGACACGGACACGAGCCAAGAACCCAAATGAGGCAGTGATAGCTCTTGCGCCGGATATAACCTAAGGTCCAGACGCATGACCCGTCAAGATGCACTATCCATCCGACCGAGCTGAAACTCAAATAATGCCGCAGACGTCCCAGTCTGTAACAGCAAAACCTGGGAATTACGGGTATCGAGTCCAACCTTTATGTCTACGATAAAGGTACCATGTTTGTTCAAATAATTTTTAAGCCTACGGAAACAGAAAAGACCAAAAGACGGTTAAATTGCGTCACACCTTATAGTTTCAAAAGCATTCCACCAGTGTATGCTGTACACGGTCCTTTAGCGAATCGATGAAACCTAGAAATAAGGAAGATCCCTTTGAACAGAATCAGAAATCTTAATTTTACAATCATGACTCAAAGGCATAGAGCTTTCATCATTGTGGGTCCGGCAAACGCCTACCTTTTGCACCACGGTGACACAACAACTCCAGTCCATGAATGAGATGCCTAAAAATAGAAAGTTCCGTTATCAAATGACATTCAGAGAATGCTTTTCTATCATCTAATCAAAAATGGCAAATAAGCATTATGTTTTAAGGTCTCACTTACCCATTCTCGATATCGAGAACGTCACTAAAAAGAACAATGCTTGCATAAACCACTGTTTGAGGAAAAGTCAGGCATACCGGATATCAAGGCTTCATAGTAGCATATAAGACATCGTCTGGCACATACCTCCAAAGTGGATGCAGGTTAGGTCTTGTCGATAGGGCAGGTAAAACTACACCTCATACCGAGCTGACTGCATGGTGGTATATCCAACAAGCAATTTGCGGCTCTTCCAGAGAAATGTCGGGAAAAGTATCGAATCAATCTTGTAGGATAAAGCGGAACACCTCGTAGATACAAGACTGCCTACAAGATTGGCGCTAGTGGCTATCGAAGGTGCCCATGACCAAGTTGAGAAGTATGAGTGACAAATGTGCTGAATTCCACACACGCGAATGAGGCGAAGGCTGGAAGCGAATACAAAAGACCCAAACCAGCAGACAGATCACCCATCCCTCCGCCGTATTTCAACAGCAAGCCCAACCGATAGCTAACTGCTGAGAAATAAGTCCCACGCTCACTTCTATAGCCCTGACTCAAACAGTTCAGGCATTAATTTTTTTCACAATTATGTGATAATAATCACCGACTTTGGTAAGGATGTGATTATGGAAAACGCGCATCAAGGGCGGTTCAAATACGAACATGGCAAAAATATGTTTTCTTAGAAGTGTGTTACAAAAAAATGAAATTGCGAATGGGTTACGTGTAATCCTCTGGCAATATTCATCAAACTACTCCTCTTCTTATTGATGTGTTTTATGTCATTGTTGGGATTCGAGTTACCCATAAGTAACATGAAATGCACTTACTCTATGATCAGTATCTGAGCATTTTCATGAGTTCATTGTTTAGGTTATGTAATAGATTGGTCAGTCTTCACATAAGCTTTTATTGTGATTATCACCGCGTGCTTTTTGAATTTTTGCCATATGTTTGTCGTGCCATGTCATTGTAACTACCTTCAAAATTGTGGAATTACAAAGGTATTTTGATAAAATGTTTAACTTACTAAGTAGTGTGAATATGATCCAATAAATTCACAGACCCCAATCTTCTGTGTTTGGTGTTTTTTCAGACTGTGCAAGACGTTTATCTCATTCGGAAAGCCACGAAATCGGTTTGCATTTTTGAATCCAAGGTCTTTTGCACACACCATGACGCTAAGAGGAGAACGACGCTGTGAGGGCGACTGCCAGTGCGCGGCGCGGTGATCTGAAGCGCCATCAGTGAGCCATGGATCCTGTTAGGCATATCTTAGGGATTCGGGTCTTTTGGCTTGATTACGAGAGTTTAATTTCATTTTAACTGATTAAAACCTAAAGAACAAGCCTGCATGCGCTTGAGAGAGCAGCTGACATAGACGTTAAGCAAAAATTCAGCGTCGACCCAACCCTAGAGTGCGTGCCTTATGATACTGTAGTTGGTACTAGGATATCGTGATGACGGCTTTTCCCTTTTGTTTATATGAACTCGCCAATAATTTTTTTTTTTGGACGGTGCTCCAAGTTTTGAACGGGTTAAAAGACTCGATTAACTAGTATTTCGCCTGCTTTTCTGGCCATTTAATAAAGCGGGTAAGGGTTTAGCAAGAACCCCTCATGCTGTAAACATAATGCCACTGTCGCGACTACTAAGCCAGAATCTCTGATTCGATTAAAGCGAATTTCTTAATTTTGAGGCTATAAATGGACCCTGAGGGACAGTTAAATGCAATAGGATTGTGGTATACTGATGCATTGTCAGAAATCCAAGGGACTGTAGTTAGTGAGGGGTCTCCAACATTATTGACTCCTCTGTACTCACCACTTTAATGGTGCCAAGATGGACAATTTAATTTGTATCAATTTTTAGTGGAATTTTGATGAAAGTGAGCATTTTTTTTCGAGCGAAATTCTGTAACGTAGCAGTGTTAGGATAGATCAACCACTTCTTCGGTATGCTTGTATAGGTTCAATTTAAGCAATTTAGTCCATTTAAGCACGGACTTGACTGTAATTGTTTGCTCTGCCATTTGCACATCGTTCTGCACTGTGGCAGGAAGACTTTGACAGTGTTGTGCCCATTTCTTTACCCGCAGTTTCTATGCCCGTCTAATTTTCCTTATGTTGCAAGGCTAGGCCAGTTTTTCTTATTCTTTATCTATCCACCGCACTGTGACTATTTACACCGGCACAAAGTGTCTAGGCTTTTAACCGTCGCCATTAATAAGCGCTGGTGGACTACTTTTCGGCATCCATTATATGAGAAACAAAGTACACAGTACGTAAATAAAAAGATCTGAGACCCTGAGATGTCAGAAACGTATTAGAGCTATTTCATTATCACCTCCGCGACAACCGAGTTTTTCTCTCTCCTCCAAAGTGAATTATGAACGCTTTTTTGCCTCCTCTGATGCTCAAATTGAAATTATTCGAGGGTAACTGAAATTTACTTGCCTGAGGGAGAAGGAGAAGTTTGACAACCCATCGGGTCGGAAAGAGAATGACCACAACAGGCTAAAAAACTTCTCGTTATCGGCAGATTGAGGGTATGACCAAAGGCAGACAGAACCTACTTCGACCTACCCCCAAAAATGTTGTGGAATTTTGGCTCTGTGGTGATGCGACTGTCAAAGTCGTTTAAGCACCGGGATGTATCAAGTCGCGAATTCGTGGCTAAGTGACACTTTAGCCAATAAGGTTGGTGAGAAGGCCTAATTTTGTATCAGATTGGCATGGTACGTCCATCAAGAGGATTTATTTATCCATCTGTTGGTGTTTAAAGCTAAGCTGGTGGATGGGGTGGTAGTTAGGACAAGGCCACTTCCAGCTTCGATATCTGGGTCCATACTTAGACTAAAACCTCCTCTTCCGGATACAAAGTGGATCTTTATGCCATACTTATCTCTAAGTGGAAATTTTAGTATTTTTTGCCTTCATTTGTGAATATCATCGCCACATCGCCTACGTAAATAACCACTTCTTAATTGCAGTTTGGATCAGTTTTGAATTCAACCAGGCTGTGGAAGTCCTCACAATATTTCAAATGGATGTCAAAGTTCTGCTCAATTCTGGTTTCTGCTACCTTCTGCATTAAATCCGAGCAGCATCTTCCTTTGTGAAATACCTCATCGCTTGGTGGACATTG
>NW_020170414.1:660969-674280 GCF_000524195.1 Echinococcus granulosus | reverse complement strand
CAAAGAAGTCTTGCTGTGTTTCGTACGACTCACTTCCAACATATGACTGAAATTAATAGTAATGGTTTTTGGCCTCTATAAACAAAACTACTGAGGACTTAGCCAAAAAATAATTCTCGAAGCTGCTACGAAATGTCACATGTAGGAAATGCATACTTTGTTGGCGGTGAAATAAGCACAAATACATCAACTTTAAATGATTCTGCATTCATTCATTTATTGTGGAACTCATTTTACGGAATTGAGTGCTGCGCAATTGTGTACTGTTTTAAACTAGAGGGGATTGCCCAGGTGGCATCCCATTGAGCAGGAAAAGGGGAGGTTTAAGAAAAGGCAAAACATGATGTCAGAGCTAAATTGGTCCTCGACTCATACCATGCTCTTACTAAGCACGTTCTAATTTCACAAGCCCGATGCTCTTAACCGAGCCTATACCATAATCAAAAAAGTAATAATTCAAATTCATTTCTCTCTTCCCATCACTGTTGATAGTTAAGTCGCCACTACTAGGGGGAGTGCTGACATTAAATAGCTCCACGTTACCAGAATATCTGCAGTCACCTGAGCCCTGATGAGATGTCAAGCTTCCACTAACTGAAGTTTGAGTCGCATCTCATACCAAGATTCAGTAGGAAATTGTCGTTGCAGAAAGACTAAGCTCCAAAACCTAGACTCCACTAAAAGGGAAAATCCAGTTGTTAGAATTTCCGCTTTATTTGTGATTAACGACAAATAAACCAACACAGTCATGGATCAAATCAATCCGGTTACACCAACTCAACACGCAGAATGAACTATCCCATCGTAAGCACTTATAACCTAACATGACAGTGGAGGTGTCCTATTCAACTTGAGAGAACGCCAACAATCAGTTCACAACTGGTAAAAAAGTTATCAGTGTTTTAACCAACAGGCTCCGTTGTTGGATCAGTAAGAAATCTACTGGTCTCAAAAGCTTTCGGCTGCAGAGAGATGAGTGCAGAGACCCCTCAGCCACGGAAAAAGCCAACTCGGCAATCGCAGAACCCCCTCCCAAGACCACACTCCTCTATCCAGTTCAGCTACCTATCATACTGCAAATTCTCACAGCTTTGTCCTGTGCTCACTTTTCGAAAAGCTCTTCATGTGCTTGAGGAAGTGTCCGATCCTGGGAAATTTCTCCAAGCAGACCTTCATAGGCCTTTAGTTAGAACATCATCGTGTCAGTGCGAACACTTAGGACGTACTCTTGTATGCTCTAATGACGAGAGTTTTTTGTTGCCACTAATCCAACAGACTTATTTCATAGCTCAGAAACATTATTTGGCCACTCATTTCTTTGTGCATTATTAATTAAGTGACTTGGTTCCACAGCTTTTTTAATCGCCCAAGTATTTCTCACAATGTATCAGCTTCTGACACGGTTGCCCTCCTCTTCGGATCCTGTAGTCCTGGCGATGTATGTATCATGCATTGCCATGTGTGTAAAAAAGGGATCTACAATATAGGCTTGATTGCTCAGGCGAGTTTCATGGAGTCAGATATGGAATGATCTTGTGATGATAGATGGACCAGTTCAAGTCAATGGAGCTACGTTTCCAGTAGAGGTGCAAGTAATGGCAGTGGAACAAGTTAGAGAAATGGAATAGGGCAACAACTGCCAGCTTAATGTGCAAAAACTTTATGTAATTTAATGATTCAATCACCACGAGAAACCTTGGCATGCCAAACTCATACGTAATTACGAAACGCGATGAACCGTGATTCTCCAAATGCTACGCCATAGGTGGAGTATGCTTTTATAGCTGCACAGTAAATGTAAACCAAGCGGCGATAAAATCCAACTGCAGAAGTGAGGCTCACTTAAGCCGACGTCAAGTAAAGTTAGATTGCAGTCACAGCTTGAATTGGCCACTTTTCTGCTTTACCTCTGATGCTACTCACACCTCCGCTTGGCGTACAGCAGTCTATTTGGCTGACCGGTGAAACCGAAATACGCTTAATGAAGTGTGTAATTGACGTTCACCGGGGTTGTGACAGATGGAAGCGTGTTCATCAGGTACTCCTAGGTTGCATGCAAGCAAACGCTACCTGAGTAGTGAAGTAGCAGATGCCTAAAACGGTGTTCTGTTGTCCCTACCTGACTAGCGACACAGATGTTGCAAATCCGCATGGAAGTCGCTCGGAAGTCCCATGGACTGTTTTGAAATTAAACAAGAGGAAAAGAAATTGAGCTGAATGCTCCCTTTCGCATTCTTGATGTTGCATCCTACATTAACTTAAGATGAAGATATTTGGCTTACTATTTTGAAGTGTGAAGCAAAAGACTGTGATTTACATTATGTTATGCAAGTAGGCGGTTAAACAAGTGCTGAATATGTCGCTTTCAGTTGCGTTATGCATTATTCATGCGGCTAATTGTATGTGTGTAATCTACACTAATTCAAAGAGAATTATGATTATGCCTACACAAATTGATAAGAAAATAAAGGTTGAGTCTCAAAGGCACACTCTAGAATCGCTAGTCAATGTAAGGACCATCATGAGTTACCTAATGGCATTGACGTTGATTGTAGATTTAACTGCGTGTTGCACCACAGAGAGGTGAAATGGGTGTGACAAGGTCGTTCTGACAGCTCTTAATCTTAACAATACACTGATAAGCGCATTTGAGTTCACCGAGTAGATCAGTTACACAGCCATCAATACAACTACTGACTGCGAATAACTTCTATTACTCAATCACTCCTGAGAGATGCCAAAGACAACACCACTGCAATATACGCTCTACGATCCAGCTAAGCCTTTGTCATCCACTTACAAAAAGCGAGCGGCAAAGGAGTTGGGAGAGGATCCTAATCAAGTTGCAGCACATCTGGAATCGTTTCGACGTTGGCTCACATCCATGCCTCACTTGAAGTGTACCACGGGTACGTTGATTGCATTACCGCACAATTGTTATGTCTAACTTGGCATAAGTAGAAAGGGATATGACGTTTAGGATAATTTTGGGTCAAAACCTTGCCCTTTCGTTGTTTGAACCACGGGCATAAGTCATGCTACATCCATCAATTCGATTGAACTTTCCTCTGAAATATACTAGGCCTGTAAGTGGGAAGAAAGCTAGTCTCCTTATTCGGTGACCAAGGTCACGAAGTTAACAAATGCAGAAGGTGTGATTTGGATTAAGTTTTGCCTTAATGAACACACGTAAATAAAATAGGATGCACTACACTCATGTTTACTACCTCTGCTCACTTTCAAATGTCTGACATTGCTGATCTGTTGCAAATGTTGCAGATGAAATGTTTTTGTTGGGATTTCTGCGTCACTCAAAGTACAACCACATGAAAGCGCAACGTCGTCTGGACAAATTTTGCACCTTCCGAACCTCATCCACTGAAGGCTATCCTGCGTGGTTCGAGGATCCGGCTACCAATAGGAGGAATTGGAATGAATTTGTTGACATGAAGTAAATCCATTTTATTCTAACCTTTTATAGTCCTTGATTTACTTTTGTCTTATTGTAATGACTGACAAAATCCTAGTGAGAGATTAGAGACATATTGTAATATTTTTGTCTTTGGGGTTAACAACTGTAATCATATGCTTATAGCAAATGCACCAACTGTCACCATTTATAAATGAGATAAAGACATCAAGGTATTGCCTTAGCCCTAATTTAATTATGGTAGAATGGAAACCTTTCCTCAGTTTGAGCCCATGGCGACATGTTTATACCTTTTTCACAAATCATCAAGTAGGAAAGTGCGTTCGGAAGCAAAAAGTAGAAATGCGGTAAAGTTATTGTGTTCTTCTGATTTTAATCTGCATTTTGTAGGTGCTGGGTACCCCTAGGGTTCACGCAAGAAGGGACGCTGGTCGTTGTGATGAAATGCGGTAAGTTCTCACAATGTAGGGCACACGTGCTCCCCTATCATCGCATAACATGTAACTATGCAAATGCAAAAAAAATGTCCTTTTCGTAACATTCCCGTAGAGAACCTCAATCTGGATGTGGTGTCGATGGCAGAGCTGCAAAGCGCAATGCAAATATGGAACGACGCATGCCTACTTGATGTCAGGGCACAAATCGGCGGCGTCTGTTTTATTGCAGACCTTACAAATCTTCGCAAGGAGGATATTATGCGAATGTTCGACCCAAAGTTATCAAAGATTTCAACAAAGTATTTCCAGGTAGACAATTCTCTCCACTCTGCCACACTTTCCATCGGTAATCCATCACCTCCATTCCATTACAATGACACTTAACTTCCTATTGTGATTTCGGACGCGGGCTCGCAAATTAATGCACCGCACTCCCTTTAAGCACACTATACTTAATCATTTTATCAAAATTTGCAGATATAGCTCAGACTGTGCAGGTCATAACAGTCTTCTGCATTGAGCTTCCTTTGTGATGCCTCATTGCTGCTTCCATTATAGGAATGTCTTCCCTTCCGCATTAAGAAACTGATATACTACAATGCACCGAAGGTGTTCGAAACACTCTTCAATCTCTACTCGGAGTGGTTAAATGAGAAGATCAAATCACGAGTGAGACTCTCACTCACTCGAGCCTCCAACACCTTTGCATGCATTCATCATCATGTCCAACTATTGTAGACGCTGGTTCTGGGCTCCGATCTCAGTCCCGCTTTCGACGCAGTTCCCGGATTGAAAGAGTTATTGCCGGATTCGTTTGGTGGCGATAACAGGCTTTCTTTTGAGGAAATATGCGGTAATACATATTTCCCAAAGCCTTTTTCATAAAAGCACCTCAATTTTTGCAAAATAGAACGGAAGAGTGACATTTTAATCTGTGATGCATCTTCTTGACAGTTAATTATTCAAAATTGTGCTATCTGGATTGACAGTTTAGGGTAGACTTTCCTTTACGCATAACTTTAGTTGTGTATGTTTAGCTGAGACTTACTACCACAATAATATCCACGGTGGAGATACACCGACACAACGAGAAGTCCATTTCTTCAGTCTCTTACATCTGCAGACATTGCTGACCAAATGAGAAATGAGGAGCAACGTCATCGAAACGCTCCCTACCAATCCTTAATTGTGTTCGATTGTAGATGCAGAGGTAATGTTTCATTAAAGATGGAATATGTTTCATGAAGTAGTCATTTTCCTACGAATGGTCTTCCTCCATGAAGTTGACTTGATGTATCCGTTGCCTTGTGTGTCTCAGGGAACGTTACCGAGACAGGATATCCAGATACATGAAAATGACATTTAATGATGTGTTCTCATTATTTCCTTAGACAAGCAGGCGAATGTGATGAAGTCACTTCCAGACGTTGGTGCAACATTTGCAATTGCAGTGGACGAGTCGAAGCGACCGAAAGAATGCAGGAATCAGTTTGGTGTTTACAAAGACCTGCCCTCAGACATAATGGGCAAATCGGGGACATATGTCAAACTGAATCAGGATGAAATTTGACTCCCGGCTACTTCTTTAGAACAATTATTGAACTTATCACTTTTCCTTTTAGACCTAAACAATAATTTTACTCAATAGATTAAGCTGAATTGCCCATCTTTTACGTCCTTGATGGGCAAACTGGTCACACCTAGTCAACCATTTTAAAAAGCAAAATGCGTACCAAAGTCTTATACTTATTGACAGCATTTAGAAAGGCCGTATGCCCGAAAAAGCTATGTGGGGAGCACTTCTTACAGAGGGGAAATTGTACCTTTGCACTGGCAACCCCGCAATGGATAGTCTTTGCGCATTAAGGACCACCATCGAAAATTTATTCCATTTTTTGTTAACAACTAATTTCGTTTTACTCACATAAGAAGTTGGGTAATTAAATTCATTGCTACCAAAAATAACCGCTCGGATTCGTTCAAACAGCATGGAGCAGGAGGTCGATTAGCCAACACCAGTTAATCTGCATCCAAACTACAGGGTCTGATGCGAAGCTACACTAGTGTGTATATCAAAGTGTATCATGCAAAATTTACCAACTCCTATACCTGCTATACTGAGGTGCTTAAAGCTTCATTCCTATTTCGTACGCGGAAACACTTCGTGCACGCATCCTTCCAATTTCCATATGTACCGATGCCTACTTAGGCAGTTTGACATCTCAATATTTCCACAAAAATACATGCATAATCGTAGCCTGAATGAAATCGAAACCTGTGTCTTGGCCTCAAAATAAACTTTACAGGGTTTGGTTTGGGCGTTCTGTTAGTTTTCTTTGAGTAAATAGGAGTAATTTGTGTCATTACTAATGTTCCAAAACAGCCAAAGTGCTGGTACTTGACGCTAACTGCAGCCACGCAAAGGTCAGGCGTCTCAGTTCCACTACAAATTAAATCCTGCGAAGAAGTATTGGTAGCAGTGGATCACTTAATTGTCTTTTGAATTTTATGGTCATAAGTGACGACATTGGGGTGGTAAAACAGAGTAAATTACCTACGTGGTCATTTCACAGACCAGGAGTCTTTCGTATCTGATAGAGGTTCGTATAAGCGTAATTTGCCTTATGGTGTAGTACTCCGCATCAGTCCTGAGCATGAAATTATTTCCTAGTGGTTTAGGTGGAGCTTTACAATTGGTATCCTACAGCCAAATCACTTTCTGCTGGCAAGATTTTTGCTAACATTTCTTGCCTCATGTTTGTACTGCAGTGGTAGTAAAAAATAATACCGGCCCACTGCTTGAGAGGATGTTTCTCTCACTACTAGAAACATTACCCATTCTCCATTCATCTGGGTGTGTATTAATCAAATGCTCGTTCTGCATCCACATACATTGCGATTTACTGGTCCACTTGCCTTAAAGTTAGGCTATGATTGTATTTAATGCGATTATTCCAACTCATGCCATAATGAAATGTTCGGTCAAGCACGGTATTATTCCTTTCCATTTTGGAACCTCTATAGTGTTAACAGAACGTTCTCAAATTGTGTCGTTTTTACACCTGTGTCTATTTTAGCACAATTTGATTGGAAAAGTGGCATACTGACCTCGGTAATTGGCGTCTTTAAAAAAATGGGACTGAGGACAGAGCTGGAGCCCAACCTAATGGACCACTCCAGGGGCTGCCATTGTAAGTCAAATCAAACATACACAGACACACGCACACATAGGGTGTTCACCGCCCATAGGACACGGCCTAAAGACAAGGTAGTGGATTGTCAAACCTCGTTTTTAACAGAAAGTGTTGAAGTCATAGACGGAATTGCATGCCAAACATACTTTTGCACATGAATTCACACCAGTGATCTGTCCACTGGACAAAATGCCAGATGGTTGCTCGTAAAACTTCGTAAATCAGGGGAAACATTGGAGAATTTAGATTGGGAGAATGGAAGTGTCCAAAAAGTGGTATCTTGCGTACTTGAAGACCAGACAAGTTACACTAATATTTGTAACCGTTTGGGAAAAATAACAAGCCTATTTATGAGAGTTAGCAAAGCAAGTGTAGCGCTAGCGCATCCTGTGGACATCTCATTGTTTCTACCTTCTCCAGCCTTCGCCTGCCTTCAACCTTCTGGCAGCGACGTAATAAACTTCTGCACTTACTTTGACAGGGTATATGCTTTAGTGACTGGTTTGTGGATAAGGCGGTAGGTCAGTTGGCCTAATTATGATTTATACAAAGCGAGTTCACTCAATCAACCACAATTCATTCCGTATGACGGTGGCATGGCATCATACCTCTGTTTGCGTCATTTATTCTTTCATTCTACTGGTTTCCTAGCTCCTATCCTCTCATCCCTTCCCCTCTCTGTGCTTAGGTAAAAAAGTGGTTAAAGCGCTAAAAAGCTTTAGGGAAAATACTGAAGCTACGTACATTATTCAGGCCCGACTTCATGTAAGAAGCAGAAGGAGGAATGTGATGAATTTCAACCAGATAGGCAAGCAGACCCACTGAAATCAAAACACCGCCGCTAATTTGAAGGCGCACACTGTAACTACTTCTAGCACTCCATCCACCTTTAGATTTTAAGACTCCTTTGAAGTTGAAGGGAACTAAAATGACTCCATTTAATTTTGACTAAGAGGATTAGTTACACCATAGTGCGACTGTCGCCAGTTTGTCAAGTGCTCATAACATAGCTAGCATTTTCTTCAAAAAACTACTACAAGAGTGCAAGACGGACTACTTGATTGCTGAATGGTAAGTAGACCACGAGTAATTTTTGAAGGAATGAAGTACTTGCAGACCCCACCACTCCATTTCGGGTGCATCAACAGGCCTAAATGAGAGCTTTCCATTAGGAAAGAAGTTATTGCAGATACAAACATCACTTTTGAAGTCCGTCGTTTTCCACATTCTTAGGGGTTTAGTAATATGCAACACCCCAACTACCAACTGTAATTTAGCAAAGTAGGTTGCAAACTTCCAAAACCCTGTTTGATAACTCAATTTAGCTTGCTCGGGAGGTCACTTTTAGCAGAAGAGCGAATACAAGGTGCAGTGAAGAACACCTCAACATAGGAGCTCGTTATGAAGTGAGAACGCTCAAACTGTGGAAGTTGAAACACCGATTATTGTGCAGTATCTTCGGTTCGTCTCATTCCATTCACCGTTTAGTTCAAAATCAAGTGGTCATATGAAGTTTCGGGAACGCGGATGTTGTTGCATATTTGAGGTAATGACTATCCACTGGGAATGAGAAACTCATATTGCACTCTCTACTGTATTTGTACAATTTCATGGAAAAACTGCGTTACAAAACACTTCAAAATTTATTAGGCAGCTTGGCAACCGACGGTGTGTAATCTCTTTGCCAATGAGTTCACCAAGTGAGAGCCCTCCACAACAAATCAGTCTGTACTTCTGGTGGTGAGACCAACTGAGTAGACTGACAACACTCTAGTAAAATTCCGCGTTTGCATTTTTGACTGCTCTCCATCAAATGAGGTGTCTCAATTTTATGGCACTCATGAACCTAAAAACCCTTTGTCTTCCAGCGCACCGTTTGTCAGTACATTAGCACCATCTCTGGGGTTATTCTCATCAGCACATGACCATAAGTAGTGGGAGCAGTCTTTTGTCGTCTTTGGAAAGTTGGTAAAAGTTTTTGCAGGTATGGATGAGTTTGCCTTAGGATTTAGGCTACTCCTGGAAGAACTATAAAACAGCAGTTGAGAATTAGCCCCACCATGAGCAAGCAGTAGGGGTCGGGAGAATGGGCAGAGAATCAGGCCACAGTCCTAGGCACCGGATCGTGGAAGGTTGAGGAGGCCCGCCTAACATCATACACATAATAATCAAACAGATTTACATAGTTTTTAGTGGAAAAATGAAGCAACTACAGAAGGCTTCCCGGATTACTTTAAACTTTGAAATAATTGCCACTGCAATGCATAATCTTTCACCTAATGGGGCACCAAATTGTTAGATTCATAGCCGAAATGTCTCGCCTGATGCCCAGAAAAGTTAGTGAATCCCAGGAGGAACTTTGGGAAACTTCTTAGGTAATACGATATCCCCCAATATGAAGTTAGTATCTTGAAACGGATCAGTTAAGTGGTAAGAGGTCTTGAGTTAGAGGGCAGAGCTCTCACCCGACTGACTGACGTAAGTACTTACTCACTAGTCCCGACTGTTTCCCAAGGATAAGCTCTGCCTACACTTCGTTAACGAATGTCGGGTAGATCGGTCCTAGACCTACCCATTTGGCCTTCAACAAGTAAACAATTCACAGTGAACAGTCCACGGCACGGATCACGCAAAATGCAAACATATTTTGCGAGGATGAAGTGATGCGTGCCCTAGAAGTGTGGGTTAGTGAACGAACTGTCAGGAGGTAAGCCATGATGAATTCCTTCGTTTAACATTGCAATACGAAAGCCAATGTTCATCAAAATTCATTTATCTAAAAACTTAACATTAACGCGATTTCATTATGTGAATTGTGGTGAAGAGCGAGCCTACAATCTTTAAGCCTATTGTCATCTGTTGGTACTTGACTCCATTTGCTCGCCTTCCACCATGGCCTTTCCGCCTGTGCAGAATTCACCTAATGGTTTATTTGCCTACACTAGGCGCTGCTAGACGTTCTTCAAGCGTCAACTTCTAGCTACTTTTCTAACTTTTCAGGATGGAGAATGGATGATTGCCATGAAAGCAATGCATTCATCTTTGAATAAACTACCACTACGACCAACTCATTCAGATTCTTTCGTGGTGGTCCATTCAACTACAGCGCCTTCTCTGACTGCCATATACCCAATTTGACGAGAAGGCCCTGTTTTCAAGTCGGTAGGTAAAGCAGACAACCTCCAAGCACATTCATCAGGTTCAGCCGACTTGTCACTTGAGGGGCCGATATAGGAGAGGAATGGAAGTTGTACATGCCAGAACAGAGATAACCGATAGACCGACGCTTTAAAGCAACACATATCAACCGCATTGTATACACACCTACAAGTAACAGCAGACTATTGCGGCGAGGTATAACGACAACCGCGTGACGTTTTCAACTGTCGAAAATATCTGAAACAGCCATCATTCTGCAGCAAATAACGTTTTCATCCTTTGAAATTGAGCGCAAATACATCAGCCTTTGGTTCATCATTTCTTGCTTACTAGGCTATGGAAATAACAATGAGTTGTGAAAAGTTTTTGTAATTAATTCCTCGATGAAAAAGGCATCGATGCTCCCATCGCAGCAGTGTGAGCTCTGTGTATACCTCAAAGTATGGGTTATTGCATGAATTTGGACGGCGAGATTTTGATTAGATGCACGGTCGGATCTGCCGCTCCGACGGTGGATAAGAAAAGAATATAACAACTCTATTTAGGTGATGCCTTTCATCGTCGGCCGCCTCTACAAAGGCAAAACTGATATTGAACCTAGATTGGAGATAAACTCGCAGTCATGTGTGATTCGCTGAGGTGGTAAAGCCTCCACGAATGACAGGCCCCATTTTACTCGTAATGCACATCGCTGGAGCGAACAAATCCTAGTGAGACAAGGTTAATTGGGGTAAAAAGATTTCCCATTTCAAGGTATTAACAGGGGTGAAGCCGAGCCTCGAAAATAGATAGCCGAGACTGCAGTCGGAATCAAAATCGTGTCCAGAAGTAGATATGAGGCAAGAGATTTAAATGATAAAGTACTCTCTCAAGACGCAGTGCAGTGGACGACTCCTTCTTAGCCAAATAAAACTGAACTAAGACAGATGCTTGTGGAGACACCAAATAAGGGCGAACGAGTGAGTCTTTCTTTAACTGTCACTTTTAGCACCATGGTATTTGAAAATAAACCGTAGTTTACCATCAGCTGTACATAATACAGAAGAACATATGCGCATCAATCCTAAATGATTCCACATTCAGTCATTTATTACAGGGTCCGCATTACGAGATCGCTTGCTGCAGAAATGCGCACTATCTGAATTTTAAAAGGTTTACACTGCAGGTATTTCCTTTGGAAAAACAACACAGGACTTGATAAAAGCCGCAGGACAAGTTGTCAGAAATGCACAGTTCCTAACCCATTTTTCGCTCCGATTGAGCATGCTTTAAAATGACAAGCCCAATGCTTACAACCACTACTATACTCTAATCTAGAAAGTAATAAAAATTAATTTGCTCCTGCCTGTCAACGATGGTAGGACAGTCGGCGTCGCTAGCAATCGTAGTGGTAAGCTCACCTTAGGGCGCGCTCTGTAATGTACAGGAAAATTAACGCCATTTTAAGAGCCACGCAACCATTCTGATGCTGGATAACTCCACTCAACCAGAATTGTTGCAGAAACCAGACCCCCCTAGAGTGTCGCATCTTTAAACGCAGTCTGTCACGCTCCCACACCAAGATAGTTCAGAATAGCCATTTTGGAAAGACATCACCGCATAACCTAGACTCCATAATGCGGGAAAATGCAGTTGTCACAAGTTCCCATTGCGTTGAGGACTATGTAGTATAAAATAACGCAGGCATGAACGAAGACAACCTAGGCACGCCAAATAAACACACCGGGCGGACCACCCGACCGTAAACACTCACAACCTGGTGTGACTGCAGGAGTCACCAATTTAACCCGTGGGAGAATCAACAACCGAACCGCAACTCTCGAAGATGATGTTAGCGTCCCCACCGGCAACCCCCGCCTAGGGGAAAATAAGCAACCAACCCACCGGACAGGCTATCAGTGAGACGGTTGCTAGGGCCTCGCAACCAAGGAAAACCAACTTGACAACCTCAGAACCCACAACCACAATCAGCCCAGCCGGTCCATCTACCGACCGTGCTACTAATGCCAACACATGACTGCGCAATGTGGAATTCACACAACCAGGTGCCAACCGCCCGAAACACAGGGAAACACCGGTAAGGCACCCATTTCTGGGTCACAAGCGCAACTAAGAAGACTACACCCTCACCACAAAAACCTGAACTATAGAACTTAAGCATTGAAACAACCCAACTCCTCAAGCGTCACTAAGGATGGGTAACACCAACCAGATTTCACCAAAAATCCATCACACCACCAGTTGTGCAGCACAACAGTAGGAAACAAAATTGCATAGCAGTCAAAAAAAACATCCCACAATTTATCCAAAAACCTAATTCGATACAAAGTTCTCAAGCTGCCACGCACTTAACAGCTTAGTGAAGCAAAACAAAACGCTGAACCTAGAGACCATTTAGTCAAAACATACTCGGATACGTCAAGGGCCGGCACGTCAAGATGGAACATTTCTCCATCATCATAGACTCGCGACGGAATACCACAAATTCAAAGTTGGGTGCAAAAGCAACGCCACCGGTACCCGACTGACATAAGTAACACTGAAGAACTCAACACGCCACAAAAACTTTACTTGCAGAATCAACAACACCATTCACAACTTTAACTTGGTTCTCCTCCAGTGACGCCTTTTAGCATTATATCTACGTGTAGCCACATGAAACACCCAACCGAAAACTCACCGAATCCGGTTACCGGTACGCGAGCGAGCCCAATAAGGCAACGTACGATTCTGCTTCTGTTTCTTTCCAAGTTTTGTCTTAAGCCTAAGGGTTTTGTGGGCGCCCTAGAAATTATCTATTACAAAGCCACCTACCATTTTGTGTCCAGAAATGCAAGGAGCCAATCACCTCCACGCAAGCCAATTCATATAAACGAAGGCTAAGCAATGAGGAAATATATTATTAAGAAACTGCTCATATGAATTTTGACAAGCGATTCTAAACTTTAACACGCCTTTTGCGCTTTTATTTTTAACTTCAAGAAAAACCCAACAAATGACCCACTCTTTATTGGTGACAAACTACATTGCCTATCGTGCTCTTTCAATTAACTGCTTTACAAAACGCTAACATTTTATTCTAGACTTGAAA